>NW_008707910.1:375091-385746 GCF_000327385.1 Lottia gigantea | reverse complement strand
ATCTTCAAAATATTATTGAATGTGTTTTATCAGAATGTTATACAAGTTTTTTCAAACACAAACTACGTATATATTTCGTCAATTGGGTCTTTAGCAATACTTTCCGCCTACTTCGAAAAACACCTAAAAAAAATCGACTTAAAAAATGAATGCATTTCTCGATAAATACGGAAAAGACACGACCACAAATTTTCAACTTGTGAAATGGGCCAAGGAGTTAAACGTCTCGCCGTTTTATTATTGCATGCGAGATGAAATTGATGAACTGAAATACAAGAAAGGTAAATTTTACGCCATCACAAACATTCACACGTCGAATCAAAAAGGAGTTCATCACTCTGCTTTACACAAAGATTCTTCGAATAACTTTTATTTCTTCGATTCTTTCGGTCTAGAACCGACAGAAGAGATAACGAAATTGACTAGCAAACCAATCAAATGTTCTACGTTTCAAATTCAAATCCCAGGACAAAAGCTGTGTGGTCAGCTGTCGCTTTGGATTTTATATCGGTTGAGTTTGGGAGAAAAGTTTGAAGAAATTATAATAAATTTAACTCAATAAAAATGGCAAACAAGTTTGGATTAGGGTCTTTACCTCTAGAATCTAAAAATCCCATGAGTTCTACGGCGTTTATAATCAAAGCGAAACCTTTTTTCGTGGATCAAATCGGAGACACCTTACAAGGGGATATGGATATGAACAATTTCAAAATAACTAATTTAAAGTTTCCAGGAAACGATAACGATGCCGTGAACAAGAAATATTTACTGGATCAAATAAAAGCAATTCAAATAGATAAGGACCATGTTGAAAACAGAATAAATGACGTGAAGAAATACTTCAGACGAAATATTAAAAATCTTGTGAACGAACCCAAACTACAACAAGAGTTAACGAATTTGAAACGTCTTATTCAAGTGGATAAAACAAGTGAGTTGATATCTAAATTAGACGATTAAGATTACGAAGGTAAAAATAGACGTCCAACGTTTAATAGACAACCCAAATGTTAACGAGGATAGATTGAAACGAAAACTAGCCGCTTTGGAAAGAAAACTTGGCGAATTGCTAGCAGAACTAGACAAGACCGCGGACAAAACCGAGTTACAAAATTCGATATCCAATTTGAACGAAAAGATCGCGAAGCAAAATCAGATGTTCAAGATATAATTAACACACTTCCCATTGACAAAGATACGTTGAAACAACAATTTCACAACTGCTTTGGATACTAAAATCACGGACGAATTAGAAAAAGAAGTGGGTGTGATTAAAAACTTTCTTCAAAATAAATTTCGAGATGATATGAAAAGTTATTTTAAAGAACAGGTCAATCTTTTGGTATCTAGAATTCATGACGATTTTTTGAGACAAGATAGAAAGTTGAGCAAATTAGAAGCTATTGTCACGGACAAATCGTATTATTTCAATCTTCCATTCGAAAGTGACACTGTCTTCGATAGAAAAGACCAAAATTATAAATCAAACAAATACGGATTCAAAGCAGAAATAAAAGTGGGTTCTCTCGAATACGGTGAACCTAAAAACGTATTCGATATCGGCGAAACGCAAGAGTTTTCTTTTCGAGGTAATTGTCTGATTCAAATAGAGTTTCCCATGAAGGTTAAAGTCAATAAAGTAGTCTTCAAACAAACCGGTAAGGCCGTCAAACATATTTCATTATTCAATGATGGTAATTTGGAAGAGAATATACGTTTGATTGATAAAAGGGATCAGGAAATTGAAACGAAAAATGGTAAATATGTAGACACCTTTAAAATGGAAGTAGAAAATGATAAGGATATCATTGGAATCAAAGATTTGGATATGATATTGGAGACGGAAAATCCACCATCAAGCAACATTGACAAAATTCCACCACGCTTACACAAACACGGAAAAATAGAATCGAGCAGTCACGAGTTTTTACGAACAACAGACTTTGAATACGTAAAACTGTATTTCGCTTTAGGTGAAAAATACACCTCTATCGATGTTCATAAAAGTCAACAAGAACGAGAGTTTATAGTACATTTAACGTTTGTCGAAGGTTCCGACTCCATCCTTCATGCTGGTGGTTATATTTTTAGCGCCAAGATAAACATCGAAAAAGAAAAAATAAAATATTCCTATCATCTTAAAGAGGACCATACGAAAAAAGAAATGTCGTTAGTACGCGTAAATGTTTTTACTTTTAATACCCGAATATTTAAGAATACTAGGCCAAACGACCACGCTCTATTTGATATTCCGTGGTTCTATCTATCGGAAATTCACTTAATTTAACGACTTAAAAAATGGAACTCGAAAGCAGACAACAATACATGATAGACAAACAAGAAGAGTTGAAAATAAAGTTGAGACAGTACAATTCATGGAGGAAAACATGGAGTAGAATCGATTCTGTTTTCAAAACAGCGAGTGTAGTTCTAACGATAGGAACAACACTTGCAACGGCCGTGACTGGTGGATTAATGGTTCCTGTACTTGTCCCTGTATTAGCCACAATTACTGCTATTCAAACTTCATCTTGTGGCTTGATTGCTATAGGTTTCACGAGTAAAAAGAAAGCTCATTATAAAAAGAAAACGGATATCTTGAATATGTATCTTAATCAATTATACATCTTTTTCGAAAGATCGAGAGAAGACAAAAACATAACAGTTGAAGAATTACAAGAATTTTCGACAAATTCCATACAGAAATATCAGCGGTCAAAATAAAGAAATAATCAAAAATATATACTTAAAAAAATATGACTAAAATCGAACTTGATGAAACATTGATAGAAAACGCCCTATTTTCCGATGTTATCAAGGCAATCTCTGATAAATTTAAACATTCAAAGGACAAATTAAAATAGATGGAGAGATAGTCGAGGAAGGGAATCACAGACAATACATGTCACTCCTCGGTTTCAATGCCAAAACCTTTCACAATATCTTTTCAAATATGGACAAAAAATCCGATGCTTCCGATTGGTATTTTACAGGAAAAATAATTTTAATGAAAGACAATTTCCATGAAATAAAAAGGTCGAGAGTTGGTAGAGGAGGAACTGATCTGCTTAAAAAGATAAATGAATACGAAGGCGAAAATTGTTTCATACCTACAGATGGTCACTGTTTTATCAAATGCGTCAATCGTGTTTTGAACAAAGATTTAACGTGTAAATTTCAAGAATACATCAACGGGTTTTCAAAAGCAAATAGAAAAGGAGTGATGACTTGTGCTAGAATGAATGAATTCAACAAGAAATTTAACACTTCGTTTCAAATTTATAATCCCAAAAACAGACATTTTCACCCCAGAGAAGTTCACGATGAATTAGATTGGGTTTTATACTTACACAACTCGCATTTCTGTTTGATTAGAAGAAGCCAAAAAAGTTTGGGAATTCAAGAAATAGAAGACCATTACGAACAGGTGTGGAAAACGTGTAGAGACGACAACGCAGTAACACAGGTTTCACCCCTCAAACTAAACGTGCTTTCGAGTATGAGCGATGATGCGTTATTCGCTTGGGATTGCGAAACGTATTCAGAAAAAAGACACGCGAAGAGCAATTCCATATTGTTGCAATTTAATTGATTTAGAAAATCTAAGGAAAATGTTAAACAGAATAAATAATCTATTTCCAGATTCAAAGCCTACAGATCCCATTCCAGAAGAATTTTATGATAAACTAATGAATGTAGTAGAAATATTTGTAGGTACAGATTGCATCGATCAAATGTTGAAATATTTAGGTCAATATGATAGAAAGAGATTAATATTAATTTCTCATAACGGCAGTGGATTCGACAACTGGATCGTGCTTAAAAAAGCAAAAAAACTAACGCATTGCCCTTTAAAAACACCCAGAGGAATTCTATCTTTTCCTTTATCTAATCAATACACGGATGAAGATTTATAGAAAAAATGGAAAAGACAGAAAGAAATAAAGGGTAATTATTTACAACATATTAATATCACGTGTTCCTATCAACACGAATCCTCTAGTTTGGCTGCATGGGGAAATTCTTCCAATCTTCCCGCGAATTTGAGAAAGATTGTGGACGTAGATATCGCTAAATACACGCGAGACAACTGGGAGGAATTGAGACACGAATGGGAACCTTACGCCAAGAGAGACACTCTCTGTTTGGGAGCTTGTTTGATAAAATACAACCAAGTCACGAAAGAAGTTGTAAACCAAAATATGTCCAATAATCTAACGGCTCCATCTTTATCTTTAAAGGGTTGGTATTATTTATATCATTACGATAAAGAAATGGTGGAAGAAGAATGGTATGAAACTACTAGAATGGTTGCGAAACATACCGAAAAAGAAAATATAGAAAAAGTTTATTCGCACACAAATCCTTTTATAAGAAATTTTATCAGACGATCTATTAAAGGAGGAAGAGTTTCGGCAAATAGAAAATCGTTTGAAACGAACAAAATGAATGAGATCTGCGCCGTATTAAAAGAATACAATGAAAGCAACACTGAAGGAATAATAGATTTATTTAAAGAATACAGTGTTAACCCAAAAGATAAAACGGAAGTTCACGCTAAACTCAAAGAACTGGACTGTACTAAACTAATGGCATTTGATGCTAACGGTTTATACGCTTCCGCCATGTTGGATTTAGACAGTGAATATCCGAGAGCGGAAAGTGGAAGACCGTTTCTACCAGAAGAAGAAAAAGAATTTGTGATGCTGTTCAATAAACAAAACTTCAAACCCAGAACAGCTATTTTAACAGTGTGGTTTGACTATCCCAAAAACATGTTCTTCCAACCGATACCAGCTAAAGATAAAATCACTTTCACGAATAAAGAAGGTAAAAAGGAAACTGGTAACAAAATCAGGTTCAGAAATGGTTTCTGTCACGACGTTTTAACATCGGTCGATATTCAAGAAATAGTGAAAGCCGGTGGACGAATTATTAGAATATTAGATGGTATAGTTTACGAAGAAAATTTTAAAACTCCACCCTATAGAGATTATATTTTAATTTTGAGAGATTTAAGAAATAAATATAAAAGAGAAGGTAATATCGTGGGTAGTAACTGCATGAAATTATTAGGTAATTCCTAGTATGGTAAATCAATTCAGAAAGATATATTCACAACTAGACATTTATGGAATGAAGCAACTTCACAGGCCAACTTTGATTCACGCGTTAAAACCTATGAGAAAATTAATGATACTCAATATATTGTTGAAACGGATATTGAAGAAAAAGAGATTACTACCGAAGACAGTAAATCTACAGGACTAACACCTAGTCATTTGGGATCATTCGTTTTATCTCACAGTAAAAAAATAATGAACAATTTCATTCACGTCATAAATGGATTTTATAAACCCGAAATATACTATACCGACACCGATAGTTTGTACATTTCATCCAAAAATTGGAAAAAACTAAACAGAGCTGGTTTGGTCTCCGAAAAAGACTATTGCAAAGGTAAAAACGATTACGGTGACGGTGGAATTATATTTGGTTTATATTTAGCACCAAAAGTCAAATACAACATCGTTTTGACTTCTGGTGGTGTCTTAAAAGAAAACGTTTAAAGGTTATTCTAATGATAAGATAAGTGTAGAAGATTACGTTCAGTTAGCAAGCGGACATGATGTGTCGAACGAATTTAATAAACCATGGGAAAAAAGTTTCACCAATGGAGTAGTTATTCCAAATGATAAACAAACTAAAGTTTTTAGAAGTTATTTGAATAATGTTAAAAGAAAACCACCAAACAGTGAAGGAATTATGTATCCTTACAACGACAAAGATGAGTATAGTTTTGACGAAAACTATGAATTTGATGATTTCGATTATCTTTCTAATCAAGAAGAGAATGAAGATTGTTTTAAATGAAGTTGAATGACAATTTCTTCGTTGCCAAAGTCTATGAACCTGTTTTTACCGTCTTTGATTTCCAGATTTATATCTTTGATCATGAAAGAATTGACTGGTAAATAGGTTGTTTGAAACGGTTTCTCTATAATTCTGTATCCGATCGGCACCGTAAAAGTCGGTATGCTGTATATGATTTGACGTTTGTGCTTGTTGAAAAATCCACCGTTGATCAAATTACAGTGAATGTTGATCACGTCGATATCGTTCGCGATGTTGGCCTTGTGCGGGGCCAATGTCGATTGCGCGTATATTCGTTTATCGAAGCCTAGTAACGCATTCAACGAATTTTCTACGTTATCTACTTGACTGTTATTTCTCAAGATCAGTTTTATTTTGTTCAGATTCATATTACCTTCGAATTCGATATTGTTTTTGCCGTTCACGCTTCCTGCGTATTCGGATAGGTAATCGTTAATGGCTACGTATTCGTAGCTCCCCGGTAGTAAGCTAATGGTTTCGAACGTAACTCCGTTATCCGTCGATATTTTTAGTTGATTGTTTTTTTCGTTGATGTTTCTAATGGAATTGTAAACAGAGAAATACTTTAATCCCAGTTCGTACTGTTTATTGCGATCGAGTTCATACTCGTAGTCTAGAGACAATTTGATGTCTGGTTTATTCGAGGTGATAACGAACAATTGTTCTTTATTGGACATTTTTAATGACGTTTATATAGTCTTTTTTAGTGATGATTTCTTTCTCCAAAAGTCGTTTTAATATGGCATTGACTTCGTTGTATTGTCTGTCCGATCGATGACCTTCTTTCATGGCCGCTAATATTATTTCTAATCTATTAAGCAATTCTTTATTGTCGTCGGATAAAAACGTTATACCTTGTCCAGATGCCACCATATCATCGAATTCGTCTATTTCTTGTATAATTGGTGGATAATCTTCTGCATAATCGTCTGATTTCTCTTCCTCAATAACTCTTGTTATATAAAAATCAACCTTTTTCAATCTTCTTGTTTCGGGTCCCGACTTTCTGATCGCATGTAGAAATTTTGAGTATGCAACTAAATCCTTGTAATCGGCAATTTCAAAATCCTTGCCATTCATTAAATCTATTAACCCTCTCGCTAATGTAAATATAAAGTCTTTTGTGTCGATTTTGAATAAAGG
The DNA here is from genome assembly GCF_000327385.1 of Lottia gigantea. Lineage (NCBI taxonomy): Eukaryota > Metazoa > Mollusca > Gastropoda > Lottiidae > Lottia > Lottia gigantea. Next base: position 378,708 of record NW_008707910.1, on the reverse strand, counting down.
GGAATTTCCACTAAATCTTATTCTAAAACCATTGAACAACAAACCCTCGTCATCAACGATTGGTGAAATGCTCTTTGGTAAATCTGGGTCAGGGTTTTAAAAAAGACGTTTTATATCATCTAATGTCCTAATTATAATACCATTATATTCAATCGGTTTGGGTTCTATATGAGGTGTGGGTTCTAAAGCTAATTTCTTTTTAATATCCTCTTGAGATTTTAATATGGGTTGAAATAAAGTCTGTAGATTTTCCGTTAATCCGAGTTGTTGTAATCTGTTATTTTCAACTTGGGTCTTTATTTTATTCTTAGCTTTGATATATTCTCTATTTCTTTTTAAAAAATTATTCCAATCCGTCATTTTTAAAAAAATAAAATTAACATATATCGATCATAACTCTTTCTCCCGCAGGTTTTCTAGTATTTATAAATACATATCCATGATCATCTGGGTTTCTCCATTGAGCTTTACAAACCTTTTTAAGTGTATCTCTGTCCATTCCGTGATTTATAGACTGAATGATTTGAGATAAATCTTTATCGTTTAATTCAAATAATAAAAAAACAATTTGCATTTTTTCTAATGAACATAGAATCCATCCCGTAAAAAGATTGGGATTGGTATATGCAGTGACAGTTGTGATGTCTTCATTTGGTGAAGAATTCTTGTTGAACAGTTTGATTTCTTTGCGCTACGCAGTCGTCAAACAATATTAAGTTCTTTCGATTGCTATCAATATTAGACAAGTCTAGATCATTAACATTTTTCGTAAGAAAAACTTTTATATCCGTTGGATTGAAAGATGGATTCTTTGATTTAATGAAGTTTTCTATGATATCTTTTATTTCCACTTCTTCTTCGTTTTCTTCGTAATATTGAAATATGTCTTGAACGTCTTTCTTTGGTAAATATTCCAAAGCTTTGAGGAATTGATAATACGATTGCTCTGGTGTTGTTGTGTAGATATACAGAGAATCGAAATCTAAAAGGTTTGGTCAACATGTTAAAAGTGAGATGAGTTTTCCCAGAACCTGAACTACTGCATATACACATGAGCATTGGGTTATTAGGAAATATTTCCAAATGATTAAATTTCTTGCCCATTTTTATTTATTACATTTTCGTACCAAAAATCACCCCGTTGCCTTTATACTTTGAAAGGAAGATTCCCTCGCCCGAACGTATGTTTTTAAAAAATATGGCGTCGCCCTTGTGTTTGACCTTCATTTCTCCGGTGTCGATTTTATCTATTAATTTGCTTAATCCCTCTTTAACGGTTTTCTTGGTTTCTTCGCCAAATCTTTGTCCGAATTCTTTAACCGTCCCTAATATATCTCCTATTCCCGAACCTCCTCGTGCTTCTCTTTCCATTGCCAAATTGTGTCTACGTTCTTCAGCTTCTTTTACTGCAGCTGCTTTATTTGCGTTGGCAGCTTTGACTGCGGCAGATATTCCCCCAGTAGCTGCACCAGCTGCAGTTAAACCAGCAAAGATTAAAGGTAAGAAAGGTAAAAATCCACCTTTTTTAGTTAAATTCTCATCAATTCTTTCCAAGTCTATATCGTCTCTGACTTTGCAATGTTTGTATTTATCGATAATCTTTTGGGTTATGTGCACTTTTTTACCGTTGTAAGTTATTAGAGTCGGCGAATTCGTTTCCATAGCTTCTATTATTTTCATAACTAAAGTTTCTGGTTTCATTTTTAAAGGGTGTTTTTTTTATTCAATTCTTATCATTCTTCTATCTGATATTTTAATCAAATGTTTTGCTTCTTCCAGCAATAAACAATAGCCGGTCACATCTCCTTGTGTTTTATCGATGTGAATATTTATATTCACCCCTGTTTTGAAAAGATCTTCTTGATGAGCTGACAGATCGAAACAAAAGATTGGATGATTGAGTGAAAAATCTGTGTATTCAAACTGAGGCGTATTTCCAAACTATTCGCACATGTTTTTATAGTTTCTGTACAATTCGTTGTAATCTTTTTTGGAAGGATCAATTGTCAAAGGTTGATTAGGATAATTATCGTTGTTCAATCTGACTTGAACTTTGCGAATGATGGGATCTTGAGTATGGTTCAATGCCACTCTGAAAATGTTGTTGTTGTTTGTCTGAGAGTCTGGCAAGTTTTTGAAACCGACCATTAGATATCTCGCTGGTTTAACGGTGTTGGTGATTGGCCACGTGGTGGATTCTCCCGTTAAAGTCATGCTACCTACCGTGTTACGACGAAGAAAAGCAATTTCGATGTCTTTGGTTAAAGAGTTGAATATTCTCATTTCCACTTCTACGGAAGGAGTAATTACCGGTATGTAAAGTTGGATATTCGTTATTTCCAATTTTGCATCTGAACCATTCTCTCCAAAGAATATCTTATCGTTGTTGACTTCTCTTTGCAAATGAATTTTATACGGTAAACCTATGGAAACCTTTCTGTGTTCCAAGAGACCAAATAAAGGATACAACTTCCAATTTACGTAATTACCCCATCTGTTGTTCTCGACGATATTGTTGTATTGAAGCGCTTGTTTTTCAAATCCGTGATTTACTCCGCGAGTCACTCTTTCCAGTGTGTTTCTAGCAACTACCCTTATCCTAGCAAGGTCTGCGTCATTTGCTACAGTTCTGACCGGTTCTTTTAAAACTTCTCCGTCACCGACATCGGGAATCCATCCCGAAACTGAATCGTAGTTTTTGGGATAGAGAACCGTTTTCAACATTGTGTCAAACTCGCCGGGGTGTTTTATGGTCTCTATCGGATTTGAACCAGCTTCCAAAACCATTTCGCTGAATAAAGACGGAAAGAAGTTGTTTTCTAAAGTCGTGTTGGTTTGTGGAATTCGATTCTGAGCGGCGTCTTTGATTTTGAAATCGCATCTGAAATGGGCATCGGAAAGCAGCAACCAATTGGACAACGAATTAATTTCAAAGGTAACTCTTCCTCCGTCGTTTATTTGGGTCTTTGTCCCTACCGATGGTGAGATGATTACGTAATCCTCTTTCTTCTTGTTGAACGAATATTGAATCGGATCATACAATTGAAAGATTGGATCTAATCTGTAATTTTTACTTGCTTTTTTTATCCAATGATTTTAAACCCTTTTCCTTGTTTTTCTAAGGCTTGTCTTTCTAGTCTCTTATTTCTTAGTTCTCTTATTAGCTGAAGTTCTTTAAGTTCGTTAGATTTTTTCACTGCATCGCTAATATTTACTCCTGCTTTTGCCACAGATCCAAGAGCTTGCGCTTCTGAGGAAATGAGGGATTTGTTGTTTGAGACAAAATTGGCCACTTTGGGGATGAGAGATGTTAGCGCAGAGAAGAAACCGTCTCCTTCGAATTTTTTTTGTTCGTGTTTTGAAATTAAAGACATTTTTAATGCGGTTATTTTTTACTGTATTATTATTAGTGATCTGTGGTTTGGGTAATTTATATGGAGTCTGTTATAATACAATTTGGGGAGTCTGTTATAATACATTTTTAACAGTTTGGGGAGTCTGTTATAATACAGTTTGGGGAGTCTGTTATAATACATTTTAGCAGTTGTGTCTTTTCGGATATGATGCATTGAAAAAGCTGCGCATGCGCAGAAGTGAAATGCGTCATATCCGAAAAG
>NW_008707910.1:316640-375041 GCF_000327385.1 Lottia gigantea | reverse complement strand
CCCCCCCCCCCCCCCCCCCTTCGTCATACTTCCTCCTTAATAAGACCATGTCAATACTCGTATTCGTGATACGATGCGTAAGTGCATATCCTTTAGAAATAAAGAGAGGTAGATACAGACACGTCCCTATAAACTATAGAATATACCAGCACTGCGATATACATCACCATTACGTCTTAGATACAATATAACGTAAAAATGTAAAAAATGTGAAATGAAAAATGTAAAATAAAGAACCAGATACGATCATGTTTTATTGATCAAGTATGTGGGTTATAGATAACGTAAAAATGTAAAAATGTAAAATTTAACATGTAAAATGCAAAACCGAAAATGTAAAGTGTAAAAATGTAGAAATGTAGAAATGTAAAAATGTAAAATGTAAAATGTAAAATGTAAAAATGTAAAATGTGAAGATGTAAAATGTGAAAATGTAAAATGTAAAAATGTAAAAATGTAAAAATGTAAAATATGAAAATGTAAAATGTGCAAATGTAAAATGTGAAAATGTAAAATGTAAAATGTAAAATGTAAAATGTAAAATAGTAAAATGTAAAAATACACTTTGCACCCAACGATAATGGCGGAATGGCCCAAAAAGTCAAATAGCCTTTAAAACCGTAGTCAAAATAGCCCCTGTTTTGGTCAAAATGACACCAAAAATTACTACATGCGTATAAGATTTCTACTAAATCTCAAAATGCCCCCTTCCCTAAAAAACACAACAAAATTGGTCCAGTTTATAAGACTAACTTGATGATTTGTGAAACACATCCATGGTAAAATATGTGCACCAACAAGCATCTTCTACTGGCAGCAAATAAAACAAGACATTTTTCAATCTGTTTAAAATGCAGATCTGGTTGTTTCGTTTTATATCTTTTTCTGTGGGTTTCTGCAATTATCCTCCATGATCTAACGACATTCTTTTTAAAGCATATTCTGTTGAATTTGACTCAGTAATATCAACAATCATTGTATTACAATAATTCCACCAAATAAATTTTAAAAAAAATAATATAAGAGAGCTTTGATTTTGTTCAGTTCCCTATGTGTTAAAGAAAGTTGGTTATAGTACTTGACATTGTAAAGATGTGTCAATAAACTTACCAATCAATTTGTACAGGTACTGTGTTAATTGTATTAAGAAAAAATTAAGAAAAAAAAACGTAATCAATCTTACCAAGTTAATATGTTAGATATTTTTTAGTCAAAACCTTCTTGGGAATTAATTCTTGAAATATTGTCTTTACTCGCTGTTTTAGGTCAATGTTAAACACCTAAAATTCCAATTCCGTATTATCCTCTGGAGTTACAATAAATTTCACAATACTTTGAAATGAGCTAGATTAACTGATGTTGCAAATAGTTTATAACATTGAATTTTATTAACAGCTGTATGCGTTTAAATTTAATGAGAATTTCACACTTTATTATCTACAATACGGTACCAAAAAAACCTGATACATACAAGCTCTTGGATCTTAATATTTTACGAAACTACATTTCTATTCGTTGTCGTTCACCACTCCAAAATTCGACTGTATTAGTATGTAATATGTATATTTTGGTATACATCTGCTTTTTGGGATGCAGCTCCGTTTTTGGGATACGATTCCGCCTTTTTGGATACACCTCCGATTTTTGGGATACACCTCCGCTTTTTGGGATAAAAATCCGCCTTTTGGGATGCACCTCCACTTTTTGGGATAAAAATCCGCCTTTTGGGATGCACCTCCATTTTTTCGGATAAAACTCCACCATATGGGATACAACTGCGCTTTTTAGGATACACCTCCGCATTTTGGGAGAAACAGAGAAACAGTGAATTTATAGTGTAAAATTATATTGAACTGTATGCACCAAATGAAATTAAGCCTGATTTTTAATTCTATTCTGCATGAATAGCATTAACTTTTAATCCAATTCTTTATTTTGTATGCACCACATAGAATTACCTTAAATGTAGGCTATTTAAAAATTAGCTAATTTAATGCTAAACTTAAACTTAATTCCTTTTGTGGCTCTTCGATGTTTCAAAATGGACGATTATTTCGACGATTTAGATGAACTTGGTGAAACCAACCGTGTTATTCCCATCAATAGACATGTCAGGGATCGCCTGGACCCCTTCATATGGTTTTCGGAATTTAAAGCAAGGTTTAGATTGAACAAGAAATCGGTGTTGAATATCACTAATAGTTTGCAAAAATGAAACATGACATATCAAATTTATAATGACGTTCATTTGCTCCTTCGAAAAATAGAAGGAATTAAAGATATCGTTTGGTCTTACTCTTGTTGATAATTGTCATAAAAGCTGTAAGGCACCAGATGAGAGTCTATAGAGTTTCGGACTACAAGACATGGACTGAAAATACAGGCAATTGCTGGCTACTTATTTCTGAAATAAAAATAAACACTTCCTTACATTTTTCAAACAGTTTGATTTCTCTTAAAATTACAGTGTTTGTCTCACGTGTCCATAATTAATTCATAATTAGCTAAATTAGAAGATTACCTGCAGAATTCCAATGAGTGACCGATCAAGAAAGGTCAAAAAGTCTTTTTTTGTTTATCCAGACTGTACATACATGGACATTTGTGATTGGTTAAAATTCCTAATGTATATATTTATCGCTGTACCATGTAAGGTATCAAATCATTAAAGTTTTCCGGATCAATCAGCCCAATCCAGCTATATTTTTTTTTATAATATTGCGGTGATGGGGACCGAGATTTTCGAGATGGTCGTCAAAATGGTGGAACGATCTCACTTGCATCACCTACTCATTCTGAATGCGAAATTCTCAGACAGAATCAACTGAAAGCGAAGACTCGAACACTTCGTGATCAACATAATTAACACTTTTATACAACTTCCTCGACCATAGAAACTGAAAATTCTTGAGTTACAACAAGCATGTCCATGCCATATTTCTGACAGGCACTAATTGTTATCGCACTGTATCCTAGAAGATAGATCGATACGATCATAACACTTCATATTCGTATCCACCACCATATTGCCCGTGTCAGTGACATAGAAAAAAATTTGCAATTAAATTGATATCAGGAAAAAATTTGAATATTACGCACGCAAGCGTAAAACATTTACATATTTCTTTTTAACTAATTAGTGTATAATATACACATCTTTTCAAAGGTTTTCTAGCCTTTTTATGTGTCTCGGGGACACCTTTGACATCTATTTTGATCATTCCAATTATTCTTCCGATGTGGTTCCAGCAATTCCAGAAAGAGTTAATCGGAAATGACGCAGCTCCCACAAATGAATTCGTAACCAACCAACCTACCGCCATTCCACAATAACATGATAATATATGTTATCCCCCCTTACAAGATGGCTTCATTTCTAACTAACAATCTACGACTCATTTTGCTTCACCTTTGCCTTATAAAACTTTTTACTACGTCTTATATTCTTTAGTTTTAACGGAATGAACAAGTTGTATATTATTTGTGCAAATCGGAGAACTAAATATCCTTATTTATGATAAAGTGACCGGTTTCGAATACAGTGAGGCGACCATTTAGTAAATCAAGTAATAATAGTATTTCTAATCTTGATTTGGAATTTGGAATCTGGGATGTCCCAAATAGAAGTCAAAGGTGTCCCCGATACACATGAAGAGGCTAGAAAACCTTTATAATCCCTTTAATTTGTTTCATTTCATTTTCCAAAATCAAAATGCATCATAAAAATTGATATGTCAGCCGCTGTACAAGGAACAAGGTTAATGTCTTTGAAATATTTGGAGATATCTTGTAATAATTTGCCTTTGGTTTAAAGCTGAATTTAAAGGGATATTAAAATAGTTTTCTAAAAAATGTATGTGTATCGGGAACAATAGCACCAATATTCACCATTCCAATTTTCATCCAGACGTCTGTGGTTCTTGTACTTTCACTAAGGATGAATGTTTGATGACGTCACAAATCGCAAAATATGCTTTATGACTAAGGACTTTGCGATAAGTGACCATTAGTGACGTCATAAAACGCTTAGTTTTATTAGTTTATTGAAAAACAGATGTCTGACTGAATATTGGGAATACACATGCAAAATTTATAAAAGCTCTTTACAATCCCTTTAAATCAAGATATCTGTAACTGCTGTCAAACAACCAGTTATGTCCCCTTGTTGTATAAACTTAGGGTCATTTAGGAGGCACTGATTTTGGTAATAAAGCAAGACTAACAGAGTCTGCGCATTAGGCTTAATTTGGCACAAGAAAACAAGTATGGATGAGCATGGTCTAAATTTCAATAAAAAGAATTGTTTTTGTTAAAAGCTCCATTAATCGGGGAAAAGGTAATATATTTGGTCCTTTTATTTGTATAATATGTTATGTTCGCACCTTCAGTTAATCTATTGCATATCTTATACATGTTATATTGTCATATTATTAATTACAGTCGAGTAACCTAATTTCGTGGAAACCTATTATTCGTGGATTTCCGGAAAGGATTAATAATTTACATGCGCGACCTCCGCATTAGTTTGTTTTAATAAACATGGGTTTTCTGTACAATATCAGCTAGTAGAATGAATCCAGTAGTTTCAAGCAAGGTTAAATGTATTAATGTATACTTTGACAAATACAAAATGGCGGATTTCAGTTATTACCAAACGTCACTATTTTTTATCAGCCGAATTTCCTTATAATCCCTAGCCGTAATCGGAATTCCAAGTGTCGTCTGCTAGAATGTAGTCCAACGAATGAAGTCACGTGATCAACTAGCGGATTCCGTGTCAGCAGAAAATTTCTATGGAGCACAAAGTGGACCATATTCAGTGACTTTTATCAATAAATCACGCTACGTATCTTATTTTGTCAGTCACTATTTTTTTTTTTAAAATCGTGGTTCTTTGAAGGAATTGTCACTAGTTATAATGAATTGATATTAAAGATAAATACTAAGAGAAGTTAATTATATCACCCGGTATCCATACAACGTGTTTTTCTCGACTTATTTATAGTTCAAACATTGTACACGAAAATAGATGACGCATTCTGACGCCGTTGCCGAGTTGGTTGCTCATGAAATATGGGTCAAAGTGGATTCATAAAGAAAATCGAAATAAACCAATTTTAATTATTTTGTAGAATATCTGAGGAAACATCTAAGACATAAAAATTTTTTTTGTTTTTTTAATTTTGACGAAATTCGGTGTTGAATCCTTATATCCACGAAAATAGGTTACACCACTGTAATAACATTTTGCAAGAAATTTGGAATAATCCGAACCTGTCCAACCCTAGATTGGCATTCATGTGGCCACCTGTCCTCGCCAATTTTTCCGCATTTATAGATTTATAGAATGTAGAGTAAATTCAGTGTCTCTTTACCAAGCTAAAGACTTATAAGTGTTTTTTATTCAATATTTTTCAGTTTTTACGAGTTTGATTGAGTATTATGTAAAGATTGAAGCCCAATAATTTGATAACTGGCTGATTAACAAAGAGACTCCGTAAACTCCGTCATTTACGAACCCCGAACAGCCCAGCTGTTACAATATCCACTTAACTTGCCAGAGTATTACTTCGCCAGCAATAATCAAACAGAAAAAAAAAACAAACAAAAATACAGTTTAAAAAAAAAAAACAATTTAATGAATACATGATTTTTTTAAAGGTAATATACACGACTTTATAACTGAACTATGTTGTTGATAGTATGATTTAATCTTCTTCACTTTCCTCACTGTCATACCATGGCGAAAGGTTTAACTTATCATACTCCGAACATGGTTTGACTCGGTTACTGAAAGGCACGGACAAATATAATGTTACTAAATTTGTATGGTACGAAATACTGCATGTTCAAGTTCCAACGACATGATTCCAATCAAGCAATTGACCAGTTGCCTCTTGTTCGGTAAGGCATCCTCTTTTAGTTGCTTAAAGAGTCAGTAAGCACAATTTTCAGTATAAACAATGTCGTAAATTATACCTGAAAATATTTTTAAAATAAGTTATATTATAACTGTATGTATATCAACATGTATGTATATCAACATGTATGTATATCAACATGATCAATCTGAATTTAATTTAAAAGAGTTAATTAAAAATGGAGTGCACTAATTGTTAATTAAGTTGATTCAACCAGTTTTGATTTTGGGTCTCATAAAGGCTCAATTTGTTTACTCGAATACGTATAAGGATAATTATTAGGCGTTTATTTCTTAAATCCGCACAATAGTTTTCGAACAACTTTAAAAAATAGTTTTGACAAAAACAAATGTAACGGCAGGATATTTTTAGTTCAAACTTTCAGATAAGATCAGGGAGATATTTTTTTAGATTTTGGTGTATTTTTCTTACATTTGAGCAAATTTCCAACTTACGAAAAAACAAAGAGTGGCCTTTCAAGTAAGTGCTTTTAAAGGCTTTTTTAAGCTTTGATAAAAGAAACACATCTAAGATAGGATGATTTTCTTACTTTGAGTCATTGGGTAAGCTGAAGGGATCTGGTTGAACTTCATTAAAATTTAGTGTATCGCATAAAATCTTCGCGAAGCTAAACCTTTTCAGGGCTAGTCGTTGACCTACAAAAAAGAATGAAACTAATAACTGAAGTAAACGTAAAATCATGCAATAACGATGATGCCTCTTTAGGTTATTTAAAGGGGCAGTATAGAGCCATTTTAACCAATCATACTTTAGTCTCAGAAACGGGAATTAAATAATATTCACAGCTCCTCCGAAATTTGAGCCTTTAAATTCACGTGTGTCCAGACTTGTCCGGGTTTGAAAGTTAAAAATTCGAGTCACTACCATTTCGAAAAGACGTCTATAGAATAGGAAAGTAGGAAAGTTAATTCCTAGTTTGAGATATTTTTAAAAAGAATTGTGTGATTTTCGTACATTTCTCGTACTCGGAGACTATTTAATTCATTCTAGACTGAAATGAACCTCCCAAAATGGACACAGTTTATGGTATCTGTTTAATTGTATTAGATATATATAACTCACAGGATGAGAAGCCTCGACGTTTGTCCCTTGTTTCATGCCAGAACGCATCACCAAATTTTAAACATCTGAACTGTTCTCCAAGAATACAGTTGAATGTTTCACCAAGCAAAGAATTTTTCAAGTTAGGTTCTGACATTCCTCCGGGGAATAATTCTATATCGTCCACATGACTGCAACGAAAAATATACATAAGCCTAATATTTACACAATCATATCCTACCCTTTTAAGGTAAATTAGACAATTTAAACCGACGAAGCATTGATACACACAAATTGGCAAACCACTAGCAATTGCAAATCCGACCACTACGATTTGTAGTCCTCGGTAAGAGGTCAGTGTGACGTAATCCAGTAAAATTCTGTCTGCTCGACTGGCCCCAGAAAAGTGACAACTTAGGGAAGATTGTGTTGCAAATTTAACTTGAAATGGCACATAATCCAGACTTTGGTTCCTGATAATAAACAAATATCATTTGGCAAATACAAGTTTCGAGACAATGTTCTTACTCGTAAATTTTAGCCAACTCGACTCCTGCATTACCAACTTCTTTGTCATAAAATGAAGTTAATTTTCTTAGCCCACAATATTCTCTCATCTGGTTGTAGGTGGCAATAGCATGATCTCGTCCACGATTGATATTAAATGACACCAAATCAAAAGAACCATTTTTCGTTTCAAACAAATGATCTGTGATTTCCTCGGTAATAAACCGATCTCTAGCTAAAGCAGGTTGGTTAATAACTCCTTCCATCAGAAGAGTTAAGTTTTCAAAAACCGTTTTTGGGTTGTTAAACAAATTCCTAGACAGTATTTTTTCATCGCCATATTTCACAAAATCTGGAATCAAGGAATGGCCCATTCGGTAGGCGGCTGTAGCAAACTCGGAAGCTATACGAGCATTCACATTTATATCGTATTTATGTTCACCTCGTCTTAATCCATTCTTTTTTAATGTTTTTGGACTCAAAATATAAGGCAGCCAGTCAAAATATGTAGTTTTCTGAAATTAAGAAGTTGGCCATCCTTAAAGGGATTGTAAATAGGTTTTCTAATTTGTTTTATGTGTATTGCATCAATTTGCACCATTCCATTTTTCAATCAGACGTCTGTGGTTCAAGCAATTCCACCAAAACCAAGTGAAGAAGAACCTTTGGTGAAATTTTGCTATTAGTGACGCCATCAAACACTTAATGTAAGTGGAACTGTAGGAACCACAAGGAGAAAATTGATGCTATCAGTGTCCCAGATATACATAAAAATTATTAATCCTCTTAAAAAGATCAGTAGTTATTGTTTGCAACGTCCCTAGACCTAATGTACTTGTCGTAAAATGAAGTTTCGCCTGAATTTTCTAGTTCATACCAATGTAACCAAACGAAACCGTTGCAATGTACTATGTTTGTGACCATACAATTTTGACATTTATGAAGCAGTGGCGCTGCCAGTGGTGGTACAGAGGGACCAAAAAATATCTGTCAAGTAATAGCTTGACATTGTGTAGATTTACATCATCATGATTACTAGTCCGAAACATCTGCCTCTATTCCAGTCTCTGATGAATATTTTGACAGTTGTCGGCTGGAGTAGAGTCAGAAAAAATATACCCTGATAATTGGGATTTGTCACACTTCAGAAGATCCGTTTTCTCTGACATAATATTAAATTACCTTTTAGATGATTGTAAATTAGTGTTGGGCATCACCGTAACTCTTGTTTTTTTTAGTATTACGTGACCTTTGAACTTTTGGCTGCGCACGTATTTTTAAATGGCGAATGCGAGATCAGTTTCGCTAAAAAACACTTTGGTGGAACGGAATTCGCGTCATAAATGGTGTAGGTAGAAAATGACTGAACTACAAAAATATTCATTTTTCAAAATGGGTTTTGAAGATCCGAGTTATCTTAATAGGGTTAAAACCTCCGCACCTGCGGAGAAGCAGAAAGTTTCCATTTTACAGACTAGTTTTTCTATCTCTACACCAGCCAGATGTCTGTCCAAATAGCTATCAAAGGCTGGAATAGAGACATTTGTTCGGTCTACATGATTACCTGTAATATAGCTCCAATGATTTTCCTTGTTTCTTGAAACAGTCGATTACCGCCCCAATTGGTATTTTCGTCCAATTCTGCAACTATTATGTTATGAAGACGGACAAATATAGTATGAAGACCTGTTAATGGTGGATATGCGTGAGCTCGTTCATCACCTCATAAATAAAAACAAGTAAAATCAGTTATTTTGAAAACCTTATTAGAATCCCTTTTAACAGTTTGAAATAAAAAATAGAGCCTGGCAAAATCCCCTGTTGCACCCTGCGTTACTCGTCTTCGTTTGCTCACATGGTGCATTTCATTTCATTTTTTGAATCTCTTAAAAGACATACTAACTCTTAGAATGAACATAAAATTCAACTTCCCATTTAACTTGACCAAAATGAAAATTTAATATTCATCGGTGGACTTAAATTCTTTGTACAATACATTAAATCCATAAACATTATGTATATACGTTTACAAACATTTTTCAATAATTACGTTTTAAGGATAATTTTTATTCTGGATTAATCAGATAATAGTTGAATTCTGTTGTATAGTTATGGCACTGGGTAGGTACAAAGGAGAGTATATTATACTCTTATTGACCAAGTTTGAAAATCTAAATTTTATGTTCATTCTGTAAGCAAGTGTCTTTTGTGGTATCAATTATGGATAAATGAATTTGGGGGGTTTTGGGATGCTTTTTTTAATTTCTTCCACACTTACCAGTTGCAAAACAATGTGGGACACTAGGTCCAAGAATGCAATCTTGATCACGACCAATGGGCAGCAAATTACCAGCGGATGTTGCCATTCTTCCTGCAAGAGTAACGAAATTCTCCGTGTAAGTCTTAAAATCATCTAGCCATTCAACAAGCAGTATTAACCGACAAGCCACAAGTATAACAAAAATACGCAGAATATTTAATATTGCCATGATGAAAATGAATATTCCGTTTTCTTGAATTGAAATAAAATAGACGTTACACACTATTCCAGTTGTTCTCGTGCAGTGACGTATTTATGAGGTAATTTTTGGGCCATGCAAAATGAATTTTTTTTTCTACTTTCACCTCCAAAATTGCGTTAGATGTACTCTACCCGATCTCCAACCCCCCCCCCCCCCCACCCCCCCACACCCCCACACCCCCTGTCAATCAAATCCTCACTAAACAAACAACTGTTCGATTTCATGGCTAGTTTGTGATATTAACCATACCAAAATTCCTTTGACGATGCTCTATCTATACCTATCACTTTTTGGAATTATAACTTAAAATGAATAAGAATTATTACCATTTTCTGCTCGCAATTTCTTAGTGTGTTCTTCATTAGTTCCGTAAACATTTGACGCATCAATATATGAAGTTAGAAGGTTCTGTTGTTCTCTGGGGTTCGAGGAATCTGTTAAAAAATAAATTGTCACTTGATTACTGCGCTTATACAATTCGGAAAATTCTCGGCAGTTTTGGTCCTTGTACAATGCTATTCCGTGGAAGTATAACATATCTTGGTATTTGTTAGCCATTCTTTATCGGAATAATGTCCAAATTGTCACGTGATCGCATGATTCGCATAAAAAGAGCAGGCTAATGCCGCTGTCCTGGCAAAATTTCACTTGATGCACCCTGCATGGCGTTACCCATCTTCGTTAGTTCAAATACAAGTGTTTATGAACAAAGACAATAAAAGTTTCGAATTTAGAATAAAGATTTTGAGGCTATGAACTATAGTTCAGGTCGGAAAATGACTACCATTTGAGAAGTACGCGACGTTCCGCCTAAAGATTGGCTGGTGTAGGCCTTAGATAATGCTATATATACTTACTTAAATAGCTGATGTTCTGTATGGCACGTGATCTGACCATTTCAATACAATTTATATTGAAATATGGGTCATCTTTAGGAATTATTATCGGAAAGCATTCACCGTTACTGAAAATAGTGGAGAATTTTTTTACAGTCAAACTTGTATTAAGTGGCACACAAATGCATTAAATTTTACCAACAATAAGAGCATTACAGATGTTCAACATTAAAATAATGTTTAAGGCCAGTTTGTGTTACACATTTTAATTTTTATAGCTTCTTTTCCTAGTAGGTATAGACACTTTGTATTAAATGTGAAACTCAACTACTACTCAATAATGGCATATTCAGCATATCTTCAATCAAATAGAATTTAAAAGCTTGTTGGATGATTAAAATATTAGAAAATTAAAACTTGAATTCACAATGGGTCTCGGTTTATTGCCTCATCATAACAACTAGACGCCTTTTCCATGTCATCTAATCTGCATCACTGACAGGGGGTAACTGAGTTGGTAAACCTATTTACTCAACCTATGCTGAGATTAAATACCGGACTTCGGATTAGTGAGCAAGCTACTGAGTCACCGCGCAGCTCCCAGTAATTAAGAATGGGTTCACTTACCAAGTTGCTATGTCTGGATGTGGTAGTCCTCTTTGTACATCGACATGGTTACAGCAGCCTCTATTTACATGAGCTGTAATTATTCTATATATTCAGTTTGTTATTTAAATGAAAACTTTGTACTTTTTGTACTAATAATGTCCCGTTTACACCAAATGAAACTGAGAAATTAAATTCCATTCTGCGCCATTATTGGAGATTGATTTGGGTCTTGAATGTATGTGTAAATAGTCCGCATAATCTTTTAAAAATACCCCAAACTAGAAATTTCATTTTCTATTTCTATATAAATTATGTCTTTTCGTTAGGTGGGGGAGGGGGGTGTCAAAAATGACGAGTCGTCATTTTAACTTTAAGCTCCCAGTCCATGACTTTTTTTGATTGTACGAATTACTTACGTTGATTAATGGCAGCACCCGTCATATCATGATCCATGAATTCACCCCACTGCATCAACATTACCGTGTTTTCGGCATTAACTGATAGAGCTGGATGAATAGCTTTACTGACTTCTCTAGCTGTGGGAAGTAGACCACAATTTACACCCAGTGTCTTTGGTGTACACACCCCTTAAATAGGAAAAGAAAGCGGGCTACCCGAATCAATAAATAAGGTCCGAAATCCAATATAAAGAGTATGACGATACTATATCAACAATGAACAATATGTGTAGTTTTGAGCAGTAATGGCAGGTGTGGTTCCAGGTAGGATCGACTTAGTAGTTTTCTATAATAAAAAGGAACCGTAACAAATATACTCACCATCCCCATATTGCGCTGGCATAAGACGTTGAAAGCTTCCCAATGACTGACCCATTGAGGGATCCCTGACATTGTTGCACGAGCCGTCGGCTGTTCTGTATAATCTCTTTCCTTGGTTGCATCGTCGACAACTTGTTCTTAATGTGACTTCATCACTATAAAATTAAAGGTATACTATTTCTAAGGATTACCGAATTGCATTCTTTAATTAAAATATAAATTTATAAATGAAAAATTAATATATTAAAATTAAATTTTTCGCGCAGCTCTGACTGTAATCGTGAGTGAATTGCAATTTTTCGGTTGTGACCTTATTTACTACTTGATAGCTTTGACGGTGCCTTCTACATTTCTTTCGGCCATGGTTATTCTCTTGGATAACTAATGGCGATCTCTCGTTTCCAGTGGAATATGGGACAAATCGATCAAGAGACGAATGATCCTATGACATGTTAAGAAATCTAGAGCGATATGAGATTTTTTGTGTATCGCAAT
This sequence comes from Lottia gigantea, assembly GCF_000327385.1. Lineage (NCBI taxonomy): Eukaryota > Metazoa > Mollusca > Gastropoda > Lottiidae > Lottia > Lottia gigantea. The sequence continues at coordinate 362,310 of NW_008707910.1, read as the reverse complement.
ATAGACAATATTTTATCACGATATGTTTAAATATCGCGATATAGAAGTTTCCGGAAATAAACTCTTTGTAATAATATAAAGAATCTCGTTTATTTTTTCTGCTTAAAAGTATTTGAAAACTGGCGCATGAGGCCCATGATCTAAGATACATTGTCAAATTTTGATGTTGACAGGGCTAAGTAAGTCAAGCAATTTGTCAATCAGACACATTTATGTTTATGTCTATCAAAACCAAAGGCAGCTAGTGTTGCATTCCCGTTGTATTTTATATAATGCACAATGTGATAGCAATCCCTTATCAAACTCTAGAGATTCAAATGTATGTAATATCCCAATGTCATAGACAGTAATTGTCTAATGCCAAACCTTTAAGGAGACATGTTACATATTTTATAAATTTTTTTAATTAAAAATTCAAATCTCAACTTTAATATAAAATTTTGAAATTGTATTACCAAATTAAAATTTTGAAATTGTATATTAAAAATCAAAATTTTTAAAATTTGAAATTCGAAATTCAATTTTCAAAATTACTTATTAAAACTTTTCAGTGCATTTCCAGATTGACATTTTCAAATTGCCAGAAAATGAAATATAAGCATTTGAGCAAAATAGTTCAAAAATTTATTCTTACCTCAGTGAATCAAGAAGATAAGTTGGAATGTCACTTTCTCTTCGTGTATATTTATGGTTCATTCCAGAGAGTTGGGCTGCACACATACTCGACGTCACAAGTGATGCTGATTTACCTTGAATTATACAAACAGATACTATTACTATTTAGTAGTAAACTTCACCAACTTTTTGCTTTAAGGAATACACAAGTGAAATGATGTTCCTTAAATCCTTAAAGACCCCTCGACAATTTGGAAATCAAAAAATAGTAAGCTCATGTGGCTCTCCTGGCAAAATTTTCCCGACTTCATAAGCCCATTTAAGCGCAGAAGAGTAGGGTGTAAAACTCCATTAATTTGATTTCTTTTGTTCATTACGATCTTAAGACACCTCAACCTCGATCTTTTGGTAAAAAATTTGTAAAAGTCAGAAGTACAAAAATTATTGTCACTAAAAAAAATTCAAGCGCTGAGTTTTCAGTGAGACCATAGTAATACAGTATTATGGTGCAGGAAGAGTAAAAAATATAACTTACAATTGTTTGCTGCTGCACCGCGACAAACTGTGGCAAAGACCAAGAGAATAAACTGTAGTTTCATTTTTCCTCGAATCGTACTGTATTATCAAATTCTGATAATGAAACCTGTCATCGTGATAAGTCTGAATTAAAAGTCAATTTGATCGGGCTTTTATATCCTTCATCTTCACGGCAAAAAATTAGACCGAAACACCTGCCTCTATACCTCTGATAGGTATTTTGAAAATGTGTAGACTAAGCTCTGTTTTATGGTTACTATTCCGCACTTTTGAAGGTTTGTGTGTGTGATGAGGAGGGGGGTGTGGTTTAAATCGTTGAATCGGATCAGCCAATGCAAGATATATTCGGAAAGAGGGATATTTTGTAGTTCAGTCAAACCATCATAATACCTTTACCCCATTTATCTCACGACTCTCACGAAGTTTTTTTTAATGAAACTGATCTCACGTCAGCCATTTAAAACAAAGGTTAAAAGGTCACATAGTCACGTGTTATTAACAAAACCAAGGTAAAGATGATACCAAACATTAATTTACAGTCATCGTAAATGTTATTTAACATTATGTTAGAAATAACACATCTTTGGAGGTGTAGAAAATACCCATCAAACAGGGCCAAGTTTTTCTGACTCTTTTCCAGTCGATAACTGTCAAAATATCTATCAGAGGCTGGAATAGGGGCAGATGTTTCGGACTAGGTAAAAGTGTAATAAGGTAAGGACCTCGAGGCACTGATACAATAATGATAAACATCGTAAGTTTAAGGGCTAGATCGGTTTTTTCAATGAGTTTTTGTGGTCTTGATCGTGAAATACATCATGCCACACGTAGAAGAAGATGGGATAGAAAACTTTGTTTGGTACGATGGCTGTTTTCTGTTGGTTTACGAGCCGATCGAACAGAATCTTCAGTTGAATTTTTCCCAAACATCATAAAACGTTGTTACAATTTAAGAAACAGATATTAAAGAAGAGCATGGGATGTGTAGCAATTTGGTCAGATCATGAATGGTAAGTAAAGCTAACTGCAGATTAAAAAAACCAAGCAAAACACCCAGGTTCCTATTTTAATCAGATTGTAGGAGCTACCGAGAGGGCCGAGTACAGACCCCAGAGGTATACCATAACGTAATTCAATTTTGACATACCGTTCGTTGACAAAGATAGGGCTCAAACCATTTCAGAGCAGAACCATTTATAGCAAATCTTTACATTTGGAAATTTTATTTTGCACATTTATGAAATGAGAGAAAAAAATCAGTTCAAAGAGAAGCTAAATTGGCTAACAAAATAAATCAGATGAATAAAGAAGCTAAAACCGATATCTACGGTGGCTCAGTTCCGATATATTTCATTTTTTATTTTGAATTAAAAACCTAGCTGAAAATTCCTGTAATTTTGGAAAAAATCTTTAATTTAGTTCGGTGGTAATTCTTGTAATTTTGAATTAAAAACTTTAATTTTCACCTGGGTGAAAATAATTTTTATACGCCCACATTAAATGGGGGGCGTATATTGCCGTCACTGATTTACAGATAGGATGAGACTTGTTAGGCAAAGATTGATATAGATCTTAGATCACTTGTGCTGATTTTCTCGTGGTGATTCTTTGTTGATATTTCTGATTTAAAGAGCTCAAAAACTAATAAGAAGTACAGTTATTCTGATGGCTCATCCTAGAAAACCATTTCATAAAACTGTACAGTTCAGCAGTCATAGATGGAAATTCACTTGGTTTTATTCACACAAGCTCATAACTGTATTAAAATTGATGGTTTAAAAGGGCTCAACAACAAATAAGAAAAACAGAATATAGTACAGCTATAATGGTGTCTGATCATAGCAAACCATTTCGTAACATGTAAAGTTTAATTGGCTTAGATAAAGTTCAGTAAACCAGAATAGAATTAGATGTTTTATTGATAGATGTAAATCAGGGCTCACACAAACTAGGACCATATAAATATTCATGATTACGAGTCTGACACCTGATAATAATGAAGTTCATCAGTTCTAGTGGATGGTTATAGAACTTATTAAAAAGTTACCCTTTTTATACGCCCACATGAAATGGGGGGCGTATATTGCCGTGACCGCTTTCCGTCGGTCCGTCCACAATTGCACTCTACAAGGCACAATTTTGGCTGATTTCGACGAAACTTGGTATGGTTGTTTGTAATCACCCAAGGATGAACCCTATTGAAAATCAGACGAATCGAAAAATTAGTATGAGTTATTGCCCTTTGGTTCTTGAAACGCTCGTAAACACTCTAAAAGGTGCAATTCATGACGGATTTTTATGAAACTTGGTGTGAGTGTTTGTAATCACCCAAGGATAAACCCTATCGAAAATCAGAAAAATTGATAAATATTTAGTATGAGTTATTGCCCTTGTTCTTGAAAACGCGTTCAAATTTTAGCTTGTAAACACTCTAGAAGGGACAATTCTTGATGGATTTTAACGAAATTTGGCTTGAGTGTTTGTTATCACCCATGGGTAAAGCCTATTGAAAATGAATGTAGGTAATTAGGTCACAGGTAAATCGGTCACCGGAAATTTGGTCACAGTAAACGGTCACACTGTAATTTGGTCACAGTAATAAGGTCACACGGTAATTTGGTCACAGTAAAAAGGTCACACGGTACTTTGGTCACAGTAAAAAAAGTCACTCGGTAATTTGGTCACAGTAATACGGTCACATGGTAATTTGGTCACAGTAGTAAGGTCACACGGTAATTCGGTCACAGTGAAAGGGTCACACGGTAATTTGGTCACAGTAAAAAGGTCACATGGTATTTTGGTCACAGTAAAAAGGTCACATGGTAATTTGGTCACAGTAAAAAGTCACACGGTAATTTGGTCACAGTAATACTGTCACATAGTAATTTGGTCACAGTAAAATTACCCATTTTCAGTGGTGTTGGTCATCTTATTCACATCAACCGCTTGTAGTTGATAACTAGATTCAATAAATGGTGTAGGACGGGCAATGTCACAACTTAAGTAGGTTCGTGACTTTGACCTTGACCTCCAATGACCTTAAAAGTCATTGTGTTCGTCTCTTCGTCCCATGGGGGTTCTTTGGACTAATTGCTCTGTCCAGATGCGGTGTCATGAATCCTCCGACACTCCGACACTCCGACACAGTCCGACAAGACATTTGAGACTTGATATAAATATAACTTGAGACTAATATAAATTTATAGTGGCATTGTCTCGATTGTTTAATGAACTAGTCTTTAGATCAATTTGCCTACAAAGCTATTTCAATCTTGAAAGACGTTGCAATGATATAGTCTTTTCTGCATCTGCTCCATAGAGTTACTCTGACCATATTTAATGAAACCGTGTTTCACACCTTATTCATTTAGGCTATTGTTAGTTTTAGCCCATTTATGGCCTGGTTTTCTTATAGACATTGCTCCTTTAAATTTTAATAAAAGTGGACAAATGACATATAATAACATAGAAAATCCAGAGAATCGGACAATAAATAAGCTCTGTAGCCTCCATACAACAATTGTCCACAGTGGCGTAGCCAGAGGAGGGGGCTGAAGTCAATACTGGATGATTTCACAGGCCGCATTCAGTGAGTGAGAATTCTATAATTTGGAATGGCGAGAGTCGGCAAAAGTTAAACGGTGGCATGGCTTGCAAGATTAAAAGGCAGACCTCTGGCGGGTTGTATCAGCAATAACTATATAGCTGCAGATTGACTGTTCGACCGTTCAGGGCCACACAAGGTCCATCCATCTCTGGCAGAGGGCAAGCAGAACACTATAATATGTATTATGAAATAAATATCACTACACCAATTACCAGTAATTTCATTTTACTAGTTTTGCCTTGACCAGATCACTGTGTGACCATATTACTGTGACCAAATTACCGTGTGACCTTATTACTGTGACCAAATTACCGTGTGACCGTATTACTGTGACCAAATTACCATGTGACCCTTTTACTGTGACCAAATTACCGTGTGACCTTTTTACTGTGACCAAATTACCGTGTGACTTTTTTACTGTGACCAAATTACCGTGTGACCGTATTACTGTGACCAAATTACCATGTGACCCTTTTACTGTGACCAAATTACCGTGTGACCTTTTTACTGTGACCAAATTACTGTGTGACCTTATTACTGTGACCAAATTACCATGTGACCTTATTACTGTGACCAAAGTTCCAGTGACCGAATTTCCTGTGACCTAATCACCGCGCCCCATTGAAAATGAGAAAAATCGAAAAAATATTTAGTATGAGTTATTGCCCTTGATCTTGAAAACCCGTTCAATTTGTAGCTCATAAAAACTCTAGAAGGCATGATTCTTGCCGAATTTTGACAAAACTTGGTTTTATTATTCATTACCGCGCTGAAGATTGAATATTTGTCTTCTAGAGTTTTCACGAGCTAAAGATTGAACACGTTTTCAAGAACTAGGGCAATAACTCATACTCGATATTATTCAATATCGCCCTAAAGAGTTCAAAAGAAGTGTATGACTGAAGGTTGAATATTTCATACTGGGGATTGTTACTGTACTGCTAAATATTTATGTTCAAAATCAAAGCTGCCAGTGGGCGTATATTACCTTGTCTGGCAAGCTATCTTAATGAATATGATTCAGCTCAGCTGTCCAGAATATATTATATTGACGTAGATTATAGTTAACTTAAAGGGACTGCCATTTTCGGGTGTTGATTTGGGTCTTGAAAAAAATATTTAAATAGTCCTCAGAAGTACTAAAAATGTACGGAAATCATATAATTGCTTCAATAATGCCTCATACTAGGAGTTTATTTTCTATTTCTAGTCTCAAGAATAGACGAGTGGTTCTTTTAACTTTTAAACGTGGATTATTATACATGAATTTGAAGTCTCAAATATCCACTGTGAGCTGTAAACACTATTGCCGATTACATAAAAAAAAAATCTAAACTAGGTGAATCTGTCCTATTTAATCTTTAACATAATAGGCTGGTTGAAATAATCGATTATTGTCTCTTGGAATTAATCTATCATCAAAATACATCATCGATTAAATGTTAATGTTATATTTTCTCCTGTGTACCCGCTAACAATTTCTTGCACATCTTACCCACTTTAAACTATATTAAGTGACCAAAGCAATAATATACTTCTATGGCACAAAAATAACCCATTGAATTAAAAAAGAATTCTCACATTAAATATTTCGATTATTGATAGATTATTGATGTCGTCGATAATGGATCTCAATTTGGTAATCGATACCCAGCCCTAGATGATTCTACTGAGCAATTATAGTAAAGCATTTTGATTTACTACTGTATTGTTTGGTAGTCATGTGTAGGCTATCATCTCTTGGTATGATGAGCTATTAATATTCATAGTCTAAAGACTTCAACAACAATTAAACAAATGGTTCAGTTGGTTAGTAAATAAGAAAAGTAACTTGAATGTTGAAGGATAATAATGAAGTATATATAGGGGCAGTATGTATGTTGTAAATTATATCTGAAAATATAACTAGATCAAACTGAATTTGTTTTAACAGTGTTAATTAAAAACAGAGAATGCCAATTGTTAATTAAGCAGTATGACCATATTTTTCTTTTTGTTTATAGTTCCACAAATTTGAGGAGAAAATTTTTATTTTTATACCTGCAAAAAATACAGAGTGCCCCTTTAACAACATGATACATCAAATTGTATTTGTATTTATGTTGTGTATTAATGTTGTCAATAGGTATATTATACAACTTTCTTGTTGTAAAGCAAATTTTTCCCCCTTTTCTTCTTTTTTGGGGAAATAAAGGTAATTTGGTGTTATCTTAGATTCAAAGAGCACAGCAGTTGATAGATATGGAGTCCTGTCAGCTTCCAGATATGAATGACAGATTCAAGGAGAAGAAAGCCACCACATTTCAATCAGGAGACCGTCCCATGCCAGTTTGGAAACCCAAACCTCCAAATTCTTACACCCAAGAAGATGATAGACCCAGAAGTAATTTGTTTTTTCTTCAAGTACTTTTACCTTCTCATTTGAAATTACTGAATGAATTAGTCTTGTTAAAGGCCATTTTGCCAAAGTTGCTCTATTATTATTTCTTTAAAGTGTGATTACAATGGGTTTTCTACTGGAAAGTTTTACTCTCTTTGGGTTCAGTGGGTTATAACAATCGTCATAGCAACTCATAGGAAGTGATGTCACATGCTGATAATGAATGAGAGTAATATCTGTATTTTAATCCGACTGTTTCTCTTGTTTATGTTAACTTTGCTAAACTTTGATCAGTAATACATATTGTATTTTTCCAGGGTCTGACGACAGTACGGACGATTTAACAGTAATTACATCTCCAATACAGTCGACATCCCCATCTTCTCCTATCGAAATTGAATTGAAAGAGTTAAATGGATACATGAGAAGTGTCTTTGATGGCTAGTTAATTTCACTTTTCTCTTACATTTCTTAGGAAATGTGGACGTATATTGCCGTCGCCCCTGTCCGTCGGTCCGTCAACATTTTTTGTAAACACAATAGAGACTACAGTTTTCAACTGATTTTGATGAAATCTGGTGTGATCATTTATATTGATGAGCTCTCGGTCAAGTTCGAATTTGACGTTCTTTTGATGATGGTTTTTGAGTTATTGCCTTTGACTTAAGAAAAACAGGTCCAAATTTGTTTGAGAACACAATAGGGACTACAGTTTTCAACTGATTTGAATGAAATTTGGTGTGATCATGTATATTGATGCGATAATTTGATGTATTTGGGTTATTGATATTGATTTTTAAAAAATTAGAGGAATTTCTCAGTATAAATTACTGGCAGCAAATATATATATATCACTGAATTAAAACTATTAGAATTTCTTTAATATGAGAAAATTCATACTTTAGTCACTAAAGACTGTTTTATCATTTCTGACAGCTGCCAGTGGGCGTATGTTACCTTACCTGGCAAGCTATCTTTACCAAAGTGATGGTTCCAAAATTTTGAATTAAAAACCTTTTTTAGCCGAACTTTACAAGATGGAGACTGGACTTAACACGTTTTAATTCAAATTTCTTTGAATTTTCACCAGTTTTCAATTTAAAAAAAAAATTAGTACCATATGTATGTGAGCCACTGTATTAATCATTTTATCATTGTACCTTTCATCAATATTACATTTCATTAACATCTGTGACTTACAATGAAATTTATTAATTGATTAAATTTAATTTGTAGAATACAAGCATAATGTATGTACATAAATTCCTTTTATAACTTACTTATTAAATACGTTTAATTAAGGAAATCTACGGTGGCTTTCATACGACATATTTCAATTATCATTTTGAATTGAAAACTTTAATTTTCACCTGTGTGAAAATAAATGTATAAGCAAAAACTTTAATTTTCAACTCACATAGGTGAAATTAAGGTGGTAATTCGTGTAATTTATGAATAAAAACATTAATTTTAACCTAGGTGATAATTTAACAAATTGTTCATTAAAAACTTTTCAAGTCCATATGACCAGCTTCCATCTTGTAAAAAACGGCTAAAAAAAGTTTTTAATTCAAAATTCTTGAATTATCACCATGGTGAAAATTATTTAATTCAAAATCAATCCTTACCACCCAGAAGGAAGGTCAACCTCTGCTCATCTTCACAAACAAATATTTTGTTTGTAGTTTGGAAATTTTGCGTATAAGCAGCGAAATTCCAGCCTACTCTTTTTCAAATTCCACGATAGGAATTCAAATCAGAACAAGTATAATTTATTATGTGACTTAATATTTAAAGATGGGTTCCCTTATTTTCATTTATGAAAATGAAAATGCTAATACTTATATGAATAGAAAGTAGAGGTGTTCTATGACTTGGAAAAATATCAGTTTTTCTCACATGTCCATAATTAATTCATAATAAGATAAATTAGAAGAGAATTACCACCAGAATTCCAATGAGTGACCCGATCGAGAAAGGTCAAAAGTCTTTTTTTTTTTATCCAGACTGTACATATATGGACATTTATGATTGATTAAAACTCTTTATTATATGCAATAAGAACATAATGATATGATTAAGAATACATGATAATTCATTAGAAACACCAATTCATCAAAAAGTTTGCTTAATTTGATACTAAAAAATGAGGAAACCCATCTTTAAAAAGAAAGAGACAAAAGAGATAAAGGGAAAGGGGCGAATTTGGGAAGAGGGGATATCTTTAAAATCCCCTTTTCGCCTCTTCTCTGTTTCACCCCTTTCCCATATAGCTCCTTGCTATTTTGACCATTCTGACTGAGCAAATATCCAGGTTCGTATTTTAATCAGATTGCAGAAACTACCACAAAATCTTCTATGTATAGTCATACTCATAGTATAAGAGAAGCTGTGAGTGGCGGAATCATGTCTTAAGGGTTAAAGGGATTGTAAAGATGTTTTCTAAATTTTGTATGTGTATCGGGGACAATGATACCGATAGCATGAATGTTTCAAACACTTAGTTTTAGTAGAATTGCAGGAACCACAGACGCCTGCTTGAAAATTGGAATAGTGCAAGTATACAAGTATAAAAAATTTAGAAATCCCCTTTACAATCCCTGAAGTGTAAATCTAGAATACATTAAAATCATCACCACAATATTACTAAATTTACCCAATGGTTACAGTAGTTTCATGTTCACGATGGTCAAGTTATCGTTAACTTATATATCTTATACCTTGACTACAATAGCCACTGTTACTGTATCACATGCGGCTGTACATCAGCGAATACAGCCAATCAGAACCTTCGACAGAAAAACTGTAAACATTATAGCTTACTATTTACAGACGTTCTGTGGCTCTTATAAAGTTTTACAAACCTCAGTGGTTACTAGAAATGTGACTATTTTAGTCAAGGTATAAGACGAAATTTAATACTTTGACCATTGTCAAGATGCAGTGGTGAAAAGCATCACTTCTGAGTCTCAAATGCTGTAGATGGAAAATGCCCAAGATACTTTTTGCGTGAATGGCAAAACCAACTTACACCAAAATTATTGATCTCAGTTTAGTTTTTTTATTGGTGTATATTATATTTTCAACAAATACTCGACCTCAGTCAATATCCTATATAAAATACTAGATAACATCATTTATATCTCAGATGTCCTTAATCCGACCTGATAGATAATGCAATTTTTATGATGTTTATCAGTAGACCCTTGATCCGATATATTTTGTAAAAAGTCATTGGTTAGTAGTTGAAAGTGACTGGCTAATCAGATTTGTTCAGCTTTGTTCAGTTTCTGTCTGGACTAGCACAATATCAGATGAATACAGCGGCTCAAATGGATTTCCTTAATAACATATCATATGAACGTGTATCAGCATCAGCAGATGACGGTTCTGTTTCATCATCTGGTACTAAGCCAGTGATAGTTTTCACAGCTCACCGTCGAACCCATGTCCAGAATCATCCGCGTTTGTTAAAGTTAAAGAGTCGTCTTTTTTTGAGACACTGTCATATATTATAGAAAAGACATCTATAGAAAAAGAAAAAGAAATTCCAAGTTTGAGATATTTTAGAAGGAATAATGCGATACATAATAAGTTTTTTTTTGTAATTTTTGTGGGTTATCTCTAATTATTGAAAACATTATCAACAACGAGTTTGGAAGGAATAAGTTTCTAAAAGATGGGCGCCAAAACTCTTGACAGACTTCTAAGAATCGTTGTAGATTTGAATCAGAACCAGATGATTTATTGGCCCGATTTGTAACCATGGATGAAACCTGTTTCCCTAAATGAAAAAGGAGCCGGTGGCCATTATCCTAGTAGCTATGATGTCATTTCTGCTATTAACAACTTTTTTTTAGGGTGACCAAAAATAATTTCTTCTTGACTGACACCTATCACTGTCAAAAGTGTGTTAATCTGGAAGGATGTATAAATTGTAGTGTGTCTTATGCAGAAATAGCAAATCTTTTTACAAATTTTACTAATTTAGACGACAAATGTTGAATTAAGCGTGCAAATTAAGAGATAAGAATTTAGAATTAAGAATTAAGAATTAGCAATGTAGAACATTAAAAAAAGCCATTCCGCTTTCTATATCGATGCACAGTCAGCCAAGTAGCTTGGCTGTAGCATGTTTTATAGTCTGGATTTCAACAATCTACAAGACCAAAGGAATATTTATATATACGTAAGTAAATTTAGAACACAGTCACATACTACATCAATGTTTTACGATGTAAATTTTAAATATTGTAGTAATAAAAGACTAATAAACAACCAAATTTAAAACCAAACTGAAATTCTTGTTTTTTTTCAGGATTTTCATTGTTCAAAATAGTATTAATGCCTTCAGTCTATTTATTGATATATGTGAAACTCTTTGCTTTTAGGTTCTGTTTTAATATTTCTATATCGCTCTACAGTTGATGTATTGTTCACTATTTTAACAGTGAACATATACCTAGAACAAAAAGTTAAGCGTCACCAGATTTTGATTTCGAAATTGAATGCAATTCACAATCATACTTAATAACAGAGATATATATATTGGGAACTAATGTTGAAAACAATATGTATTCGTGAAAAAATCAAAAACAGGAAGAGGATGAACGTACATTATATTGTCTTTATAGCCCCAAAGCAAAGTATCTGTATTTTTTATACCATAACTAATGCTAGAAGTGACTCAGCAGGCAGTATTAGAGAAGGAAACCACATTGCAAGGAAACTTTACATTCTCACGAAGAGTTTAAAGCAGTGTTTATTCAAAAGCCCTACCTGGCATGCTACGTATCAGTCTTTGAATGTCATGTTGAGGAATTTGCTGCCTCTCTTGATGCAATGCAGTTTGTACAGGAGGGTCTCTACACTATAGAGAGGTCTATATTGAAATCGTCAAAATTTCTCGCTCAATCTATTCACAAATTTTGTCAGTTGATATTTGATATTATTATCCGCGGATGTTGTATTTATCGATTTTTCGAGCACAGAATTAAACTTCGAAGAAATTGTCATAATAACTGTATTATTTTAATTAATGTTTCCTATCACCAAAAACGGATCAAATTCAATAGCCCTTGTAGACTCGGCCACTTACAAAGATTTCGTCGAAGCTTTACGCAGACAAAGAGGGATTGTGTGATTGAGGCTATTCATGTCCAATAACACATTTTTTTCGGTGACCATAATGGTTTATAAATATATATATCAAATTCATTATAGAAAACGACAATGTAGTTTGTGTACTCAGATAGTAATAATATATAGTGCTAATTCAGCAGCGTTATTAGTTTACTTTACACAGAAAATATTGACAGTTATAGACAATGCTACTGTTGCCAGCTACCTTGACAGTTATAGACAATGTTACTGTTACCAGAGACCAACTATAGATTACTAGATAACTTACTGTAATAAGAGAACTCGACCATGTTACTGTTAGTAGACATTAATAGACGGTATTGGTATTTGTAGACGATGTTACCGTTACAAGTGAAATTAATGAACATAGACAACGCTTCTTATAACAATAATGCTGATGACGTTGTTCCTAGAGAAAGAGACTTTAATGCACATCAACAAAGTGCAGGTACAAACCACAATTGTTGAAAAAAAAAAGGAAATCAATTATAACTACGTTACTGTTTTCAGCTGCATACAATATACAAACCTGATCAAAATGAAGCCTTCTACTTTCCAGCTTAACAAACACACTAGCTGATACAGCTTTCAATTTCAAAACAGAACTGGTATAAAAGACACAATCCGTTAAGCTATAGGGCACAAATAAAACATATCGAACAAGATGATCCCCTTGTTCTTACTTGCATTGGTGGTCACATCATTTTGTAAACCATATGAGGTGAGAAAAACCTTTCCTTTTTCTTTCAGTTTTATTTATTGTGTTTCGATTTTCGTTGGTGAGTTCATTGATTTAAGATTTTATTTTATTTTGCCGAGTTAAGAAGTAAAGACTGATGAAAAATTACTGAATCCGCAATTAAACGATTGGTATTCCAGAATTCAAAATGTTTGATAGTAATGGCGGAGTGAAGGGAGGGGGCGAAGGCATGTTTTTCGGGCAAAAATCTCATAACTAAGTTAGTTATTCGGGCAACCTCGCCCCTCGAACGTAAACCTGGCTCCGCCAGTGCTTATGATTCGTATATTTAAGCGATACATCTGAGAGGAAATTTAAAAGCACAAACATTCTGTGGTATTCCCCTTTCCATAACTATAAATATCATTTCAGGTCAAATATGGTCAAAGCGATTGGTCGGCTGCAATACAGCCGAGTAAATCTTTAGATTACCAATCAAAGTTCCATAAACCAACGCACTACTTCCGATCGAGTTACAATGATTTCCGGCCAAGTTACTATAATTTCCAACCAAGTAACCTGTTTATAAGAGGCAAAAGATCAGGTATACGTTTTTAATTTAATAGTAAATCCTACGGTAAGAAAAAAAAAATTATGCAATCTGTAATAACACAACATTTGGCTTCTGTTTATAGATTATTTATAGTTAACGTTTTACTATTTTCTTCCGCAATGAAGAATTGAATTCGTTTCAATTTTTCAGTTAATGGTTATCAGTTCACGTCTGGCTACTACCAACCATATACGTATTACTCGCAGTACAGCTCTGACTATTACACGTCTGACTATTACCCACATTACAGCTCTGACTATTACACGCCTGACTATTACCCACAGTACAGCTCTGACTATTACCCACAGTACAGCTCTGACTATTACCCACATTACACGTCTGACTATTACCCACATTACAGCTCTGACTATTACACGTCTGACTATTACCCACAGTACAGCTCTGACTATTACTCACATTACACGTCTGACTATTACCCACAGTACAGCTCTAACTATTACACGTCTGACTATTACCCACATTACACGTCTGACTATTACACGTCTGACTATTACCCACAGTACAGCTCTGACTATTACAGGCCTGTCTATTACCCACAGTACAGCTCTGACTATTACAGGCCTGTCTATTACCCACAGTCTGACTTGCCTCGTCATAGTGACAATCCAAATGATTTCGTTCCAGGTATGTTTATGATTAATTTTCTATTCTTAATTCTCTAGTTTTCGTTGAAATCTTTGAAAGGAGATTTCTAAATTTTCTATATGTATCGGATAGCATCAATTTACACCATTTCAATTTTCAGTCAGACGTCTATGGTTCGTGCAATTCAACAAAAAATCAGTGTTTGATGACGTCATTAATCGCAAAATATACTTTATCACTAATACCCCTTTTACACCAGGCCCCGATAAAGAGAGTCTGGCCCGGATCGGTGCCTTCTCCAATCAAAACGTCTGTTTACACTGGCGTTCTGTGATCTGGGCCAGGCCCACTTTAAACGGAAATAAGCGTGCGCTCTCTAATTAAAAAGATTACAAAAGGTCCACATTTGTAGATTTATAATGGCCACCGATAAGGAAATTGTAAACCCTGCACATGCGCAGAAGAATTTTTAAACGGAGCCAGGCACGCATTCGTTTACACTAGTAAAATTGCGGTGCCAGGCCCCGTTTAAATTGACTCGCTTTATTCCTGGCCCACTATATCGGAGTGTAAAAGGGGCATAAGGCATTTCGTGATTAGTGACGTCATCAAACACTAAGTTTTAGTAGAACAACTGAACCATGCAAAAATTTTTATGCGACGATGTACCGGACAATTATGGGTCAGTGATAAAAAGACACGTTTTCACATACAGATCTCTGGACGTATGTTGTCGGCACCAATGTCCACCAATTTCACATTGCGTGGTATTGATCCCTATTAAATTCTGTAATTTCTCACATTTCACTATAATTACTATATTCTTTAACTTATTTGATGTAATTTGGTATGTGTATACAGAAACACAACATTAAAGATTAAGTTCGAATTTTTCTGAATATTAATTCTGTTATCTGACAAGCGAAACGAAAAGAGGCAGTCATATTGCTCTACTTGGGGTTTCGCTATTTCACAACTCATCATAATCAGCCAGAAACGGGTTCGAGATGACACGCTTTGATTGGTTACTATAACTTTATTAGACCAGTACACCGGTGAAAAACTTGTTAGATCACAAAGGAGACGAAAAATATCAGAAAAAGAAAGGACATTGTAATTTTAATCGCAGAACAATATCATAAAAAACAAAAATTTGTAAAGGAAAGACCATTCTCGTCCAAAATATGGCAAAATCGTGTGTATAAGTTGTATACTTGTTGACCACTCCAAAGAGAAGTATCACCAGGTGTTTCGATAACAGTAAGCATAATATTCCATATATATTTTTTATTATAGATTCTCAAAATAAACAAGCAATTCTTCTCGAGTTGGAAGATATAAAGATAGAAGCTGAAGAAGCAGCCAATGCTGCCAAAGAAACACACGATAGAATGAACGATGGAATAAATATCATTGGATAATGAAAGGCATTAAACCATTTTGTCTCTACACATATTGTTTTTTTTGTGGTTGAGGGCACATTTTATAAAGCTGTGAGTAGACAGTTTACGGTGTCAGATACCGTGTACCCTGCTTGATTGTCGATAAAGTAGAAAAAAGTAGAAAGTGAATCGTGTTCCTTCCATTTTCTACTATATCGACAATCAAGGACCGTACACCGTATTTGACACCGTCCCTCGTCTATACGCGGCTTAAGATTTGCATCTGTTTTTACATTTGACGTATTTGTATATTTTGTGGGTCACAATCAAATTGTGACTGAATCCAATAGATTGTAACTGAATTTTGCAACATGTTGAAAAAATTGCAATTTCGAGCAGTTGAAAAAAATATGACTGATTTTCAACTGCTATGCAAATAAATCAGTGTGCTATTCAGTTATTAACTATATAATTTTATGTTTATTACATGCAAAACATAGTTGAATATATTCTGCTAACTGTTCAATACAGATAATCATTTAATTTCTGATAAAAGCTTTATTATACAATTACAAACTACACAATTTTAAACGGCCAAATTTCCAAGCAGTTGTCGGAATTTCAAGTTTTCATATATTCTAGTGAACAAAGGCACGCGACAAACTAGCGAATTGCATTTCAGATGAAAAAATTCCATGGAACAATATGTGGACCATAGTTTGTTTCAATGAATTTTAGCAATAAATTATTTTTATCTTATTTTGTCACAATTTAAAAAAAAAAATCAGTGTTTTTTGAAGGAATTATAAGTTATAATGAAATATTATTATAGATAAATACTAAGAAAAGTTAATTATACCACTGGGTATCCATACAACGTGTTTTGCTCGACTAATGTTTAGATTAAACATTTTACACGAAAATATGTGACGCATTTTGCAGCCGTTGTGGAGTTGGTTACTCATAAACAATCCGTTTTTTCAATTTTGACGAAATTCGGTATTGAATCTTTATATGCACGAATATAGGTTCCACCACTGTATGATTGTCGATCATTCAGTTTAACATATCCCTAATAGCCGAAATATATTTACATGCATGTTGCATTGTTATTTTGATGATATTACAATTTCAATTAAATTTTCGACGGCGAGTTGCAAATTCGTGACGACTACTTGGCATGAGAGTTTTCATCTAGTTGACGACAACTAAAATATAAAATATGACTGACGATTTCGACTAAATGTGACGAATATTAGGGGTTCAACAAGCCTTCTCACGAAACTTTATCCTTCGTGTGATCAGCTTGCGTATAAATAAATATTACATGGGAGATAACTCATGTGAAGTCATTGATTGCCACACCTATGTCTATCTTCACAATATCATAGTCAAACTACATCATCTATATCTTTATATCCTCCGATCTGCATCAATGTAAAATCCTAAGGTACTTTAATATACTAACAAAATGTAATGGATGATGACAAAATAGATTATAATAATAGTACAATTGAAGAGAAATTCTTTTTGGAAACAAATAGTCAAATAATGAAAAAAGCCAATGGTGAATTTGTCAGAAAAGAAATTAAAGAAATAAAAAAATTAATATACATGTAAATATGGTCATTTCGGCAATCCTCGACAGATTCAGTAAAGCTGTATCTCTTGCATAGCGCTAGCAGAACTTTCACGGTAGACCGTTTGAAATATGACATGATGTTTACGGAAAAGGTTTAAGTTCTACCCAGGCCCCTCGCCCAGGGGGTTACGGCCCGGAAAAAATATATTACATTCAAGTTTCAACAATATTGAATTTTGATCCACTCTCCAGACATGGAGGAGAAAAAACACCAACCACTCCAATATAACTACAGTTCTACGAAGTATTTTCAAGTGTTATGCTATAATTAATGTTTTATATTATTAGTACTATCACTGTCTATATAATTTTAACATTAATTTATATCAATCAATTTATTACATTACTATGTTGTTATAAGTTATAATAGGATATAAATCATTTTGATAAATTATAATGGTTATTAGCATGTACATTGTACAGAGCTCTCACCTCTCACCTCTCGACCTTTTGGCCTGGTGTATGTGGGTGCTGTAGGGCTTTTAACTAAAAGATGCGAGAAACCTATGGAAATTTTGTACTTATAATTATATGATTATGAACCTTGCAGAGGCATATTTAGAAAATGCCTGAGGTGGGGGCCAAAAACTGAGAGGCCAAAGGAGAGAAGCCAACGGATTTTTAGATGGCAAGAGATGAACTGGGCTAAATTTTCACTCCAAAATAAGACATTTGACATATATAATTCAAAATATTCCATTGTCTAGCTCGATTAATGTACAAAAATATTAAATCATCAATTCTAAACAAATCTAGAAAAAATAATCATGATCACATTTTTCGATCAATGTATATGTATGTCACTACCACTGGTACCCTCAAGTTTATCATTTATTGCAGATGAACTATAAGTGGTATTTTTATAATGGAAAGATATGCGGAATTTCAGCTCTATCAACTGGGAATGCGCTTCGTTTCACAATCAAAATACGTTTTTTTCAAAAGTATGCTTAACTTCCTTAATTGCAGATGAACTTGACGCGGGGTTTTCATTTTAGAAAATGACACGGATCGCTTAACTTGAGCTCTCGTACTTGACTACATCTTTCTAATATGCGTTTGATTTGGAACACGCCTCGGATAAGAGTGTCCACATGATGTATCATATGAAATAGGGCTAGCCATATACGAGATAAAAGATTTCTAATTAAATAGCCATATCACTTGACGAATAAACAACGACCACATTTCTAAATGGCCATATCGCTTTAATGCCAGATGTATAGAAAGATAAAATGATAGGGAAGACATGCACTTAGAATAATCTGAGAATTCTCTGATAAATAATAAGTCTGACATTCCAGTCTGAAATATGATCAATCTGTATTCCCTATAGCACTACTACCTGTCTTGATAGTGTCATAATTTTATAAAGAATCACAGAGCTTCATGTCTGAAATTGAAGGTATATATATGATAAGTGTGTTTCTAGAAGTATAGACGATGTATCAATAGATAGTAATGGACTTTTGATGAAGTGGTTGCCTGCTGGACCAGATAATGTCCATATTAGTAGTCTTTTAAATGATCAATGCTATTTCTTTGTAATATTTTTTTAAAAATCACATTCAAAAGACGAAATTTCAGCGACTTTGCCCTGCACTGACAATGACCCAGCGTGCTTCATTACGTATATAGACGATGTATCTTTAGATAGGGATTGACTTTTGATGAAGTGATACTGTGATGGTTGGAAGTTGCCGGGCAAGGTAATATATGCTGAATGGTAGCTTGTAAATTTATCAATACAGTTCTTTAGAACCTTTATGTCACATTGAGCAAAATCTTTGTTGACATACCAAAAGAATTTCACCTCTTACCAAGTTCCTATTATGAAAATCTGTACATTCTCCAAAATAACAAAACTTTGTACATTCAGCAAAGTCCCAAATATAAAATCCTTTTCATTCACCATAAAGTCTGTACAACATTCACAAAAGACTCATTATACAACTCTGTACATTCACCAAAGTCCTATTCAAGTAACCATTATAAAACTCTTCAAGGTCCTTGTGCAGAAACTGTTCACTCTCACTGCAGGGCCTACCTGGAATACCAGCAATACAAACAATCTGAAAAAAAACCTAGAATATTTAGGCGTGTTGCCTTGTCAATATTGATGTTGTTTAAATAAAGTGTTACAATATGTTACTAACTGTTGTTAATGTTTACAAGATGTTTATACTTTATTTAACAAGATCAACAATATTTTAAACATATTGGCTAATGTTTCCATCTAATTTTTCTATCTAATGTTGTATTTGGGAGGTATACTTCAATATTTGATAGTTGTACTTTCTGGGGTTGATTAGGGCCTTGTGTATACGTAAATAGTCTTCAGAAACACCAACACTGTACGAACATCGCAAAATTCAAATTTCAAAATAGCTGTTTCCTTTCACTAGTTTATCCTGTCTGAAGATTAAGGGACCGGAAAAAAAGGTCTATAAAAGGAAATACGGTCTCCGGAAATTTTTTGACTATCCAGTCCTAAACCGTTCTACAAAATAGCGGAGTCTTGAAAAATGCTAGTTGCCAATGTATTTTTCAAAGACGGATGATTATGGACACAAATGGCAAAGAAGGCTAAAATTTCGATGGTAAACTATGAACACTATTACTGATTAGCTTAGCGGAACAATTCCCGTTTTGGGGACCAAGGTACCAATTGACCTACGAAAATGGCGAATCATGACCTTTAACCAATAACTATATTGAAATTAGATTTTAAATGACTTTGATATTTGATTGTATTTTGATTTATCTTTCAATACTATTTACATTAGACAAAGAAAGATGATGACAAGTATGAATTGATTTGTCTTGTTTCATCAATTGAAATCGTACACACACCAGCCTAAATGAAAGAATGTTATTGATGATAATCTTGGAAATGGAATGAATCTGATCACATTCCAACAAATGTTTAATAAGAAAGATCAAACAATTTACTTCCATATAATTAGATAGACTACGGTTACTTCACTGAATTTATATTAAACTGTTAAACACGGTAATTACATAGGTCATATTACAAACACACAATTTACCGTATTTACTAGTATTAACAAGCATTTGGATTTCTATTTCAATATAAGGAACGATCTTAATGCAGCAAATAAGCTTGGTGCTTGCTCCTTGCTCACAAACCTAGAGGCCCTCGTTCCCTGCATGGATTGTGATAAAATACCTTCGAAATTTTGATCGAGGCAGAAAAAAACGGATTGTCGTTGGAATGGGACAATAAACCATTTCTAGTACTTTTGAAGACATATATTCAAGACTCAAATCAACTCCCCCAAAATGGCGCATCTGTCCCTTTATCGAATGCTAAAAATAATTTGTATGGCGAAACTAAATACCGACTTAAGAGATTATCAAATGTATAAATTCTAAAATTAAAGCTAGTCAAATAAATTATGTTTATAAACTAGTTTAACACTGTCGAGATTAAAATGATCACATTTCTCTAAAACTAATCAAAATACCGACATTTTCATCTTAAACCAATTCAATTTGAACTGTAAACAAAATTACTGGTGGATTTCACACCTTCTACCGTTTCAAACGAATCAGACCAGGAAGTGATAGATCAAAGCAATGCCTGCAATTACTATTTATAAACATTGCAGAATA
This sequence comes from Lottia gigantea, assembly GCF_000327385.1. Classification (NCBI taxonomy): domain Eukaryota; kingdom Metazoa; phylum Mollusca; class Gastropoda; family Lottiidae; genus Lottia; species Lottia gigantea. The sequence goes on along the minus strand of NW_008707910.1, from coordinate 341,471 downwards.
AAAGGAAACGTTTCGACAAATTACTCTTTACAGTGCACGAGTACATGTATATTCAATCAAAATTAGATTACAATTTTTTTTTCTTATTTTTGATATTTTTCGTCTTCATTATAATCTAACCAGTTTTCTACTACAGTCTCGTTCAAGTGACGTTTGTCTTAACCAATCAAAACGTGTCATGTAAGAGCCGTTTTTTGCTAACCTGAGTAATATGACAGCTTCTTTGACTTTCGCTATCCCACATTTAATTGTTACTTGTTTTGATAAAAAAAAATTCGTAGAAGCAAGATAATTGCGCTGATCATAAACTCGTCCAAAGTAGAACAAAATCGAGAATAAAAGTCGTGTAGTAGTGGACTCCTGCAAAGAGAAGTATCATCAGGTGTTTCGCAAAGAGAAAGCATGGTTCGCTTCGCGTGTGACACCCACCACTACCACAATGGTAAAAAGCATGAAATACAACCAGATCAATTCATGTCTAACCAAACAAATCAACCAAAATCAAATTTGGTCTACAATCAATAGAAAAAACGCGATTAAGTTAAATTTTAGTTGTGGCATACGTTCCAAATAAAACGAAGGGACAATACTGGTTGACAACATGGAAGGGAAAGAATGGAATATGGTCACCTTTAAACATCGTTTTTGTCAATGATATTTCTTCGAATCACAAAAATTGAGCTGACAGAAGAAATTCCATCACGTCACTTAAAGATTTTAAGGAATTATGGCAATTGACGTAAAGATTAAAGCTCTGTTATATCAGATTTATAGATTGTTTATAGACCACCCTAGAGATAGATTTGACTCTTCTTTCATAATAACAAGATTACCATCGACTAGTTTCCGTATTCTATACACAATCTTTTAAATTAAACTTAAAGGCCTGGTTACACTTGACGTCAGTTAATTTCTAACTGTTTGCTTCTAGGACTTGTATGAAAAAGAATAAGAAACACAAAGCAAGCCCGTAGCCAAACTGGATTGTTCGGAGGGGCAAATAATATATTCAGAGAGGCAATAGTGTATATTGTCTAGTTGCAGTAATGGAATCGGTTGGTTTTCAGTCGTCATTTCAACTTTGAAACACGGATTATTCTAGACAAACATGGATTGAAGGCTCAAACTTTTACGGTGAGCTGTGAAAGCTATTACTGATTAGCTTAGCTAAAAACAATCCCTTTAAGAGACTAAGGTACGATTTGTCAAACGGATGGCGAAACTGTCCCTTTAAAAGGAATATGGGTAAGGGGGTTGGGGTAGATTTTTTACCATGATAATACAGTCATCTCATTAAATTTATCAGAGTTTGCATGCAAGTCGAATATTGTCAGTTTCTTACGACCTCCGCAAGCAAAGTGCAGTGCAGTGCATCGTTCACTTTGTAGTGTCGGATTTTCGAATATTCGTAGTTTCGTTGTAGTATACTGATATAAGAAGGAAATCAATCGGGACTAGAAAAAAGATGTCGGATTGTACAGATTGTCGGAATACTCAGATGTCGGAATTCACGGGAATTCTTTGTAGTTATTCAGGAACGACTTGAACTAGGCTTTACTTAATTGTATATACATGTACATGTACAGTATTCTACAATTTTTAGTGATAGCAATTACTGTTTCCAACTTTTAACAAAAAAACAGAAAAATGCACAATGTCATGACTTTGCCACTAGAAAAAAAAAATACAAAATCCACAAATATTTTTTCTTGTTTATTTTTGTTATAAAATTAGTTTGGTGAAACATGGATAACATTTTAGAGAATCGTGTTTCTGGCACTGAAATTCTGTTGCCATTTTTCAGATTATTTACATGACAGAAGCTGTAAAGTAAAAACACCTGTACACGTTTCCGTACACGGTTTTTCATCTTTTGAATATTTCAATGTTCTCACCTTTATTGGGATAAATACCAAAGTCAGTTCTTTTCTCAATCTCCGACTTTGTACGAAAGTCAATTTCCTTATTTAATCTTACCTACAATATATCGATTAAAACTCCATTCATTTAATTTTTAACAATGTATCGATGAGACGTGCGGATAGCCACAGCACCTGGCATCCGCCACAAGGATTGACTGTCGAGGCGTGTCACACTGGAGCCACGAAGGCCTGTGCTTTCAAACCGGGAATTTCCTCCCCTTACCAAACTCATTTACGTTACCTTGATCATTTTTAAATATTTCTCGGTATATTTCTAAAGGTTTCGTAACATGGGATGTCATATCATGCGTTATTTCTGTACGTTACACCCATTAAAATAATTTCCGTCTGATTTGGCAATTTATAGCTAAGCCTGACCATTTCAGATACAACCTTTCTTGGGCATAATTGTCGTGGCCTTATTATATATTTACGTACCATCCATTGAAATTAGGTCGTCAGATCTGGCAACTGACAGTGCAATATTAAACCACCTGACAGAATCTATTGGTAAACAGGAACTAGTTTAAATACACATTTCCTGGTTTCCAATAAAGAAGAGTTAGATATAGATATCAAATTTAATTTCAAAGAGCCCAATTCTCTTAAAATGTTAGAATCGTGTTTAGAGAAGAGTTTTATTTCAAAGCTAACATTTAATACCGGTCAAATTATGTTCCGAAATTTTGTTTGGTATGATTACTGAACACCTGCTGGGGTTTGAGAGAATGATCTTTGTAATACAGTCATTACAATTTCAACTTATCAAATGATTAGTTTTTAACCACCACTGGCGATGATTTCCGGATACTCACAATTGAGCATTTGAACGCCCATTCATGAAACATAATGAAAAATTTATTATCGAAATCACGTTAAGACATAGAAATATATATAATAATTTCAACAAATTAGAATGAGTTACGTAATCCATACTAAATACACGATACAAATGTTAATGGTTCTGTTCCATTGTGAATAAAATGATTTTAGTTGAAAAGGTACAGATTCGCCATTTTCGGTGGTTGATTTGGGACTTGAATATATGTTAATAGTATTCAGACAGAAGTACTAGAAATGCACGAAAAATAATTCCTTCAAAAATACCTCAAAATAGGAATTTCATTTTCTATTTCTATATATGTTTTTCTATATATGGCAGAGTCTCAAGAAAAGACGAGTCGTTATTTTAATTTTCAAATGCGATAATTCTGGACACACATGGATTTGAAGGTTAAATTGTCGAAAGTGAGCTGTGAACACTATTACTGATTATCTTAGCTAAAAACTTCCCGTTTCTGAGAAGGCCAACGGATGGTCAAACGGATGGCGAACCGTAGTCGGATGCGATATGATATATAAATAATGTCTTACATACAATAGGCTTACATGGTATATACGAATACGATGCAAACCAGAATCAATGGAACCTATGCTCGAAGATAAACTCTGCAACAAACCTGAACAATACCAAGTAAAGAACTCAAACAATCCTGTCCATGATAGTAGCAAACAATGTGCAAAACTTTGCTCCAAAACAGTCTCATGTAGTTAAAATCTGATGATTTCCAGTTGTTTCTATTTGCTGTTTACTAACTGAAGTATTCCCCGTCCTCTCAAGTATAAACCAGTATTTATGTAAACATGACTAATACCAGCTGATATAACAAGGTAAAGAGATGGGAAGTAAGGTATTTTATAATGTGTCAAAGTAGAACCATGCATCGCAACATCTCAAAAACTCGTAGGGATTTGATAGAGATTTTAAAGAATTTCATGTATGCAATAGCATGGACAATTTACTAGATGGAAATCACTATCGCCGATACATGTATTATTTGTATTGAATGATATTTGCGATAGTGACGACATAACCTTGTCAACTCCTTCTGGATTTCCAGGAACTACATACCTGGGCTGGAATATATATATATGGTACAAATGGAAACAGTTAATGTCTGCCTTACATATGAAAAGGCTACAAATCCTCTTTTAATTTTCTTTTTAGAAGTCAAAAAACGACATCAGAATTTGTGAAACATCGTACTTTATTAATGTTCATTCTGGAAACATCAAAACCCTCTCGGATTACAGTTCTTGAAAGAAACCGCAAAAAGCCGCCTTAAGGCAAGCTTTCCTTTGTTTCCCCTGGAATCGTCAAGGTTTGGGAACCGAAATCTCTCTTTCCGCGTTCGGCAATTTATAGGGGTCCAGATGAAAGCTAGCTTAGAGCCAGCTTCTTTACAATTCTCAGTGGAAACGCGGTGGCTTAAAATTTAAGTGATGACCGCGTTCACTCGTAATTACGTAAAATTTTACGTAAACTTGAAAAGTCACACGACTCAAGAAGTTTATTTGGAAGAGAAGCGCTAGATGCTATCATAATCAAATACATGTTTGATGAAGACAAGTATTCAAGAGCCTATTGAATTTGAAGCATCACTGGCACCTGTTCGTCTCCAATTACTCAAGTAGAAATTACGTTTGTTTTTATTCCAATCAGCGTCGTATTAAGACATCAAACATGAGAGCTTTTAGTAGGAATAACATTGCTAACATGGAAGCATACTGAGATGGTAAAAAATATAAATAGCTAAACAGTTTTTACTTAATTCTCATTTATTCTATCATAATAAACGTTTCATTTGTTACACTCAAACGATTTCTTGGTGTTTTTTATGCAGGCGAAGAAAATTTTTTTGTTTTGAGATAAGAATCACGACCGCCTTTTTAGAATTACTACAGAATAACTTTGCCCATTTTCAGTATGGGAATATGGCTGAACACAACATAGATTAAAACTTCTTCAGATCATGAATAGCGAATGCGCTAACCAGTAGAAACAGAAAAAAATCGAAAAGCCAAGATTGCATGATATTACAGTATATGAGGATGGATAATTTAGAAAAGATCATTGGCCAAGAGTTTTGGTCAAGGATCTACTTGTAGACGGGATACCCGATAGCCTAAGCTGTTATCCTTGCGTTTTTCTTTATTTTTTCCTCTTTTTAGTAGGGAACTGCATCTGTTTAGCGTGGGTAGGCGTTTGTCAGCTGATATTGCGTACTAGGATTGATCCTATTTGGATCGAGGCAGGTTTTTCAGTCATTGGGTGGCTGATAAAGAAATCACAGTGTAGTCGCTCTAATAGCTCAATTGATTGACGACCCATGTGCTAGAAGCTATATAAGATCTATCACTTTTAGTTTTCCTACACCATTTTCTTATCAGTTGCGGTTTTTAACCTTCTTTAAGTGTAGAAAAAAACGAAAAACTTTCATTTTGTTTCGTATTCAGTACTTATCAAACTGTGTGTGGCAACGCCCTTGTCCCTTATCCTGGGTAATCAAAATATGCTGCATTCGTCTCGTCTTGTTTCCTTCCAGCGGAATTAAAACGTTCTAATCTATCAAATATATCATTTGAAGTGTAATCTATAGGTAACATCCATGTTGTAAGAAAGATGAAGTACGTACTTAGACATAAGACGTAGTTCCAAAGATAATAGTGTCGTTCTCACACAAGTTTTCAACCAATTTAAAAAGTCTTTATCTAAGAATATTATATCACAAACAGTAAGGCTTGCTGTATAAAATATAGCTACTTTCTTAACAGTCAAGGGTGTTGATTCAAACTTTGATAATAACTTAAAAAAAGATAATTCTTAACCTAAAATTACAATATTTTCGAGAATTTTTTTAGTCCTGTTTTACAGCCTTGGTGGTATTCCTCTTTCTTCGTGTTCCTTATAATTTGATATCATTTCTTATAAAAGCAGAAAAAACAGATTCCAATTTGGAAGTGGAAAATTCCCCATGCTGCAAGTGCAATGCAACAACCATAAACCAACTTATACAAAATTTGTCAATGATGTCTTACCAACAACTTCATCTGAAACATTGAAATAATATTATTTTGTTATCCTATGATAGCATTGCAAGGATTGTCGACCGAGCTGAAAATTGATACGGATAATCCGGGAGAAGAGCATCTTCACAATGTCAAACTATTAAGAACTTATACCTTGACATTGAAGTAAGTAAATGAAGCGATTTGACTGAATTGTACGCTAGCGAATCCAGACAATCGGGGGCCTCTGTGAACACAAAGCCATATTCTTTACAGCAAATACAGAAAGGTGACTATTGCAGTCAGGGCGTAAGGACGAAATTAGTAATAGCTTGATATTGTGAAGGTGGGGAAAGAGCAATCTTAATCCATAAACCCAATAATAATTATTCCGTTCTTTTGCTTTACTACTGCTCTCAGGTTACGACAGGGGAGCCTATTACATGCTCTTGGTGTAATACACGAGGCCTTGGTCTTAAAACTTAAAGGGACAGACGCAGCATTTCCGGTTTAGATTTCGACCTTGAATTTATGTAAATAGTCTTCTGAACTGCGTAATACTGTACGAGAATCGCATAATTCCTTCAAATAGACCGCAAACAAGAAATTTAACGTTTTATTTATTTCGTCCACAAGCTTATCTTCTCTCTGAAATTTTGGGTATCCGAAAGTTCTCGACACCAAGGCATCTTCCGTCGCAGATGTGCGTCAGTGGGACAGGATGATTGAGTCTACTGTATACAAACGACGCCATCAAGAGATATTCAAAATAAAAAGTCTCTTAAAATGACGACTCGTTAAAATAAATTTCAAACATAGATAATTATGGATAAACTTGGATTTGAACGCACAAATTCTGCAATTATCCCTTTAAAAATATTTTAAACAAACTATTTTATTGTATAAAACAAATTGAAAATATTATTACATACAATAACTTTTTGGGTTTTTGCGTCTAAAAATAATGATAGTTACCATGGAAACATAATAATAATAAAAGTTAAGGGTGGATATCTGTATTTTTGTTGATAAAAAAAAGAGACACATTTATCATATTATCGTATAAAATGAATTGCATTGAATAAAAATAAATGAAACGTCATCTTCTAGAAGTGTTCTTTACTCAACTCACTTCAATGATATTGTTACTACTGTACTATGATAACATTCATTTGTAAAGTTTTGATCAGTCTAATTAAACCTAGACCCAATTTTCGTTTCGTTTTTTATTAATTTTTATTTTTTAGTATAGCCACTTCAGAGTAGAGTCTGAAATAACCTTTTGACCTAATCTAACGAGATCTACTAAAACCAATCAAATTCCTTCAATCTCTCACAAAACGTAAACACTGGAGAAGGCATAAATTTGATTGGTTAAAGCAGGTTAGATCGAAAGGTTATTTTGACGAACGTTGTAGTGGCTATACTAAAAATGAAAACTAAAAAAAAACGAAACGAAAGTTTGATCTTATTTTAATTAGACCGAATTGTCTATATTAAAAATGTAATCTACTGAAAATACGAAACGAAAGTGACGTTTAGATACAGTAATGCAGTAACAATGTTTTAACCTTGTTGATATGTTTGTTCCTTTACTGTTACTAAAAGTTCCGACGGTGCAGTGAGTAAATACTTTTCTCGCTATCTTAAGGTTTAGCATGCGTCGAGGTAATTCTTTTTCAATTTTTGAAAAACGTTTTCAGTGATGCAGGCGATAGCCCCTACAGGAGCGATTTTCATCATAATTGCAGAGGACCCTGGCCTGGTGTTCTACGGGCTATGTACGTTAACGATTCCTCGACAGATGAAAATCGAAAGAGAATGGATTAATGTCACTGACCTAATCAGGTCCAGAAAAAGTCGGACGTAAAACTCCATTTAATCGCCCTCCATGTGAACGGTGTGAACCAAAAGCATTTCTAAATAAACACGTGTGTTTCGTTCAATTATTCGCATATGCTTTAATATTGTAAGTCTCCAATAGCCAAATCCGTTCTTATTCCCTGTAGTATTTTCATCCAATGTAATATCAACAAGGTATACCATTTTATATCATCTTATGAGAAAAAATCTGAAGAAAAAACCAATTTGCAGGAAATTTGATATTTTGATATTTTCAACAAACCTAGATATTTTTATTTACATCATTCATCATAAAAACTAAGATTGGAGTCGAAAAATCGGGTTATATTTTTATTTTTATTTTCACACTTTTAATGAGTTTCGACTCGTGAAAATAATTTCTTAATATCAGTGTGAGAAAGATGGGAGTTGAAAATAGATATTTTCGATCTACTTTTCTGCTGTTTTTGGGGCTATTGTACATAATGTTATGTAATTTAAAGTAGTTTTGTTCGGAACTTCATACCAGCCTATTCTGTTTCGATTTCAACGTAAATCGTCACATTCGATATCTTGATTTGCCAAAAAAATACATGAAAGTTTTAATGATACTTTTTAGGATAAAAAAATAGGCCTACTATCGACGTTGAAAAATCATGTAGTTACCATTTGGGTAGTATAATCGTATAATTACACTACACATCGAAAACGTATATATAAGTCCATCGATGTCGAAAGATCTTGTTACCGTTAAGAAAGAAAAATCGCGAAATGATTACGTAAGTACCATAGGTGTCATGTAAGTACCGTTTGTGTGAAATAAGTACCATTGGTGTCAGGCAAGTACCATTGATGTCAAGTAAGTACCATTAGTATCAAGTAATTTTAAGTACCGCCAATATCGAAATCACGGTCGAAAGATTAGGTATGTCAGAGATGATGAAATTAATGTAATATTCGTCCATCAGGTATTAAACATCAATGTCGAAAGATCATATAATTAACATCAATGTCGAGAGATGACGTAATTACCAGCGATGTCATACTGGTTAACACTAAGAAAGGTATAAAGGTTACAGATATTACAATTTATCATAGTGAGTTTATTTACATTGTCGACAATAGAAAAAAGAAACAAGCAAACTCGATGTAACTTTATCTTTTTAATTCTGATATTCTAATGAATGTAGTCATTTTTAGCTTTGAGGATTGGTTTAGCCGGTTATTTCATTATCTTGCCTCTGATAGATAGATTATTGTTAAATACCTGTAGTAACCGAATTAACTTTAGGATTATTAGAAACGTTTAGAATGATGTTATATTTAACTTGTGATAATGTAACAGATATTTTGACACCCTTCCCTCTTCCTTCACTCAGATATGTTCAACTGAACTGGTATACTCTCTTTCTTTGCTATGGTCGAAAACAGAAATTAATATTGTATACTATATAAATTAAGTTTTCGAATTTACAACTGATCGCATTATTACATTCCAACTGATCGCATTATTACAACTGATCGTATTTATGCAACTGATCGTATTATTAGAACTGATTGTATTTATGGAACTGATCGTATTTGTTGATGTACCTGATCGCATTGATACAACTGATCGTATTGATACAACTGATCGTATTTTTTTAAACCGATCGCATTTATACAACTGATCGTATTTATATAACTGATCGTATTTATACAACCGATTGTATTTATGCAACTGATCGTATTTGATTATGTACCTGGTCGTATATACACAACTGATTGCAATATTACAACTGATCGCATTGGTACAACTCATCGTATTATGCAACTGATAGTATTTATGCAACTGATCGTTGTAAAACAACTGAACCCATTTTTAGTATCGCATCAGAGCAGCTGATCGCATTTATACAACTGAGTGTATCTATACAACATGTCGTATTTTTTACAACTTGTCCTATGTAAACGACTAATTTATCTATAGATAACTGATGGCATGCAATTAAATTGATCGCATTTGACTGTTTACTTCTTCAATGCAGCGGTATATACGTACAGTTTCACTATTAAGTATATTGTGAGTTTTGATTTGTGGGCATCTGTTAAAGTTATAGTCGTGTATGTTTTAGAGACTATTTAAACATAAAGAATAATAAGGAGAATAAATGATATTATTATGATAATATAACTATTGTCTATGTATAATATTGACTGTGATGAAAACTGTTGTTGATTGATCTTGTAATTAGTAAACGTATCTCGTGATATAGTCCGATGTATTCTGTTCATCCTACATCTTGATTGGTCTGAATATTAAAGGTAGGCTCAGGTGGAATCAAAGCATCTCATCGGATCAGTTGCAACTGATATTAGGCAAACACACCGAAATTGACAGACTACCAGCATTTGCGAACAACTGGATGGTTGGATACAATGGTACTCAAACATACATTTTTAGAAATACGATTTATGGGCAAAGGTTTGTTGAACAATCAATGATTAAAGTTTCATGTGTCTGAGGATGATAGGTGAAACACGTCAAAACGGTGCGAAAAAACTCAATCATTGGTGGTTGTTGTTCCATAAACCGATCGTGTCAAAGGTTATTCTGGATTTGTTACCACCGTAAGTAACACAGTCAATGGTTAAAGTTTCATGTGTCGGCAGACGACAAGAGAAACACAATGAAACGTTTCATTAAACTTTTATTGTTCCATAAACCTGCGCCTCTTATATGTCGTGCTAAATGCCATTTTAGTAGTAAAAGCATGTTTACCACCATCAAGGTAAAATGTGTATAAAACGGACTATTTAAGTCAGTTGATATTGATGTGAAGAGAAAAAGGTGTTATAGTGATTACAATAAGATATTTTCGCTGAAGGTGTTGAGTTATATATAAGCCTAATAATAAATGTTTTGTCTAATATATAATATTTTCTTATCTTCGTACTTTCACTGTCCGTGACGAAGAAACCTGAACCAAACTGGCTTCTGGCCATTCTGCCAATTAAAGTGTTCAATCAGTTGAATACCAACGAGCAGTAACAATTAGCTGTCAGTGGTTTCTGAAACAAACGTTAAAGATGCAGTCTTTATATTTGGTAAATGGTTAATGATTTTAATGATTTGTTCTTGATGGACACCGGGAACTACGTTGCGTAGGTGCCGTAGTCCCCGATCCCAACCATTCAACAAAATTGTGATGTGTCCTTTGCTTCACATGATGTCTGTTCTCCATTCTTAGCCATTCGAGGTTGATTTTGGCTCATGCTTAATGTTTCGGTTTATTTCATTTATGCATATTCCTCAGAATACGTTAATAACATATTTTTGTCAGAATACAACATGTTTATTTCAGAACACAATTATATTTGTTGTATTTTCTGAACACAATTATATTGGTTGTATTTTCAGAACACAATAATATATGTTGTATTTTCAGAACACAATATTATTGGTTCAGAATACCAATGACATGACGTAAAGAAATCACTCGTACAATAGTACCTAATTGCAAATGATGCCATGACAAATCATTATGACAAAAGGCAAAGCGAAAGCCGAAATCCAAAACAACATTTTGGCGAAATATTGATGTATTATAGTACATTGAATTAATGAATTAATTAAATCATACAAGTAGCGTTTTACATCATATCGTATAACGAATTGATGCGATAACACTTTATCTAAAAATTTTCTGAAGTTTGAATATTCAAGTAGTTGATATCTACTTTAAAATGATATACGTGCTTAATGTTTTAAAGTGCTTTAAAAGTGGACAAAAACTCTTAAAACATCGAAGATATGAGGCAATTCATAGAAATATTAGAAAATTAAGATAAGTTATTAAAGCACTTTCAGATAAGTCAGATATCACCTTTACCACCATAACATATAAATTAGCTATAACTTTGATAATTGTTAACCTATCTTAGTACTTAGTGGCGTTAGATATCTTCATTTCTTGGCTCCAAAACCGAATTCTTAAAGATTACGCTCTCGTATGAAAAGCAAATCTAATTATGTTTGGTTGTAAATACGTATTTTGGTATAGTAGTTGCTGTTCATGTAATTTCGATTGTTTTGTCCAGAAACGTATTTTGAGCCTCCCATTCAATGAGTTTCTGGATAGTGAAGTGAAATATAAGGAGCCTAACGCTAGTATTTTCAGTTCCCATACAATCAAAATATGAGGTTTTTTGGGGGGCAAATATAAATAGTTACATTTGTGAATTTGGTGTCACACACATGGCCAAACTTCCGTGGAAGCGTCATCAAACGGAAGTACAATTTTATGCGCAAATGGACATTAATTTCTTATCTCACAGATTATCAAATTTCATAATTATTAGCAATGTTCATTTTCCCGCCATATTTTACTTCCGGTTGGTCTGTATGTTTGGTTGGTTGGTAGATGACTAGATAAAGCTTATATCACAAAGTTTCTTGTTGCGGTCGATCGGTTGAGATTAATATCAACCGCTCATGGACCTGATTGAGATCCGACATTGGTTGTAGCATCATGATTTTGCTAACCTAGATGATGATTGGACACGGTATGAGAGTATGTGATGGTAGTAATGCGTAGCCACTTTAACGAAATACCTACATTCTTTGTGATTATCATGTTTATTTTGATGAGTAACAAACAAGAAGTGTTAAATAGTAGATAAATACTCGACTAATTTAGGTAAATAAAATATCTGCTATTTTACCTCGTACCATATCTTACAGATTTCATATTGCTCATCATCACTCATCCCAATTTCATGACCGACTTTAAAATCGTTCAATAGAATTTAACCTGATAGAAGTCCAAAGATGAGATCGGGCATACTTTCAGAGGCACTAACATCTAATCGCGTAACAGACAACATGTCAGCTTTCTTCTGTTTGAACCAAATCACTGCCACTCAGAGGAATAGTTCTCCAAACTCTTCTTGTATCAGGTGAGGCCACAATTTCAGCATACCCAGATCGCTTTTCAGAATGAAAGTCTAACGGCTAGTTCGATTACTATCAAATTACAAATCAGCGGAAGTGACGAAACTTCAATGCCTCTTTGCCGTTATTAACATTAACGTCGTAATTAATAATAAAGCTTATGTTGGAGAAAATTGTAACGGACTGGAATTCGTATTTTCATTTTGAAACATGATACAGATATCTGTGGCGGAGCTCTATCGGCTAAGTATGATTTAGAAGATATTTCGATTTGTTATGGACCATAACTATTATTTAGAATTTAAGAAAAAGGTTAAAAATGTTGACTGATGCCAAAAGAAGCTGTCCTTTTTGGATGTATCAAATCTCTTATATAACCCGAAAACGTCATACGTTATTACGTGGAGTCCAGGGGGTTTTACAATCGAAGTGTACAATATCATACAACAGATTTTATTCTGTTTTTCAAGGTCTATTTATTGGGTTACATATTCACGTAAAAACACGATCGTCTTTCCTGTAATGTTGCCTAATATTCTAAAAGATTTAATATAAAAATAAACAGTGTTTTCAAAGTATTTGTACCACACTCGACAGGTGCTCGTGGGTTCAAGAAGGGCGAACATAGCAAATGATGGTAAAATATGGCGCTCCTCCCATCTGTACAGGCTCTTTCCAAGCCGGCGGTCTCTGGGAGGGTGGAGGTGGTATTATTACTAAAATCATTCAAGGGGCGAAAGGTAAATCAAGACGTACATCATCGTCCGTAAAAAATTTTAGAAAGGGCGACGGGCGCTTTTGTTCTGTCCACATACAGTTCTACGTCCTCATGACATCGTTCGTGTTTCTTTCAATCACTGCTCACTTTTCCCCATTGCTCAAAGCATGGCATTATTCGCCTTATACCGTTCTACTCGATCTAATCAGCGCTCATTTAATTACGTCTTCTTGAATTAGAGTAAAGTTTTTTAAACGTCAGGAAATTCTACCCACACTTTTAACCTTTCACTTTCATTATCAATAGTGTTACGTCAGGTGTCAAAAGTTCTATTTACTATCAATAAAAACTAGACAAGTTGTTACATACAGCTAAATATTTCAAAACTAAAGGTATCTGGTACATGACAGAAACTATTTTTATTAATTGATGCTATTGGAAATATTGAATATCTTCAAATTCTCTTGATTTGTTTACTTTCTAAACACTAGATATTTCCGTTTTCACAGAGTGCTAGCTAGCATTCTAGAGTATTGTAGGTGGACGTAAGAAATGAATATCTTATCAAAAAGGATTTCTTAAGCTACTCAACCTAAATAAATATATTTTCAGGCAGCGGTATGGATATATCTACGTACGTAATACTGGTACGTGTATTTTAGTGCCCCGTAAAGACGAGATTGTGTTTTTTGCGCCCCCTCTCCTTAGAATTTTACTTGAATGCCTAAATGTAAGTTGCATATACTGAGGTTCGTTCTACATCGACGTAACGTTCATGAAGTTTCATTTTAATTTAATTTTTGGTTTTGAAAAAAGTTTTAATAGACACTAAGAATCACGCAGACGAGCCTTAGGTCGTGTCAAAACTCTTTCCTAAAGCAGTTATTAAATAACTTTGATATTACCAACCCACAATCACAATGAATTTGGGCTATTTATGTTAACAAAATCATTCTATGAACATATTTTCCCCAAGGCAAGGCCAGATTGGCATTTTCAAGTAGATTACGTCAGTTATTCTTGGGGAACGTCGACATTTCATTGACATATACATTACCCCCGGGAAAACAAACCAAATACACCCAGCATTGTTTACATTTATCATTATTCCTCATAAACAAACAACACAGTACTATTGACTCCTGTATAACCCCAATGACCAACAAGTGGTGGCGTCAGCCTCCTCGAACTGGGCGTTTACATAGTGGACAGACTGACTTATTGGGGGAACAACTGTTGGGATTGAGATGCCAAAAGCACATAGACGTAAGTCTGCCAAGGAGTCTTTTTAAAAATTATATTAACTTGGTACATTAATACATATTTTGGAGAAAAGGGATAAAAATCATATTTTGAAAATTCACAGAAATAAAGTGGTGGTACAATATAGGGGTACAAGCAATTTTCGGGAGGTGTGGGTGGCTCCGACACTGTGATCAACTACACTCGAGAATTCAGTACAGCCTTTGTTTAGGTTAATTTAATTTGAACAACAAACAGTGTGTATTTCATAACGACGTTCCGATAATTTTTAATCAAATTAATTATGCTAATTAGAGGACTAGGGATAATTGAATATCAGACAAAGTTTTTGATGTTTCTTTGAATAAGTTTAGAAAGAGTCAAGACTTTGGGGTTGAAAATCTATGACAGTCTCCATCGAGACTATTCTATAATTTTACATTTTTCTACCGGTTATTATAATTTAATAGTTGTTCTTTCCAGTGTGCTTATGTAAACTAAAAACTTGCTTGGCAAGCTATCTTTCATTTTTACAGGAAACTTCTTCTTATAATACTGTTCGTATATATACCATGACATTGTGAAGATGGCTAGATTTGTACCTTATGAGGAGTCCAGAAATGCCCATATAATTAAAATTTGGAAATGTATTCCATCGCAAACAGAACATGAAACATTAATCAATATCAATGAATTTAGTAGTGCTGTTCACCAAAAAGGCCGCTTTTCATACTGTCTTCTGACCCAAAACAACACATTTTTAGCATGGTTTTCTGCATTTGTTAATGTGCCAAAGACGTAGGCCCTAACAACTTAAAAAAATCTTAAATGATTTGAGTTATCTATTATTCCGTGACACACGCCGAGAATCGTGTGAAACTTTTAAAAACAAGCACGAGTCTACAATTAAATGAATTTATTTATACTAATTGAGCTAGTAAGAAACAAACAATACAATATCACAATCTTTTAATCATCACTTAGTCGGAATCGCCAAAAATATCTTCCAAATTCGTTATAGGTGTCATTTTCTTATCACGTGATTCTACCTTGTTATATCTTTCAGACGGCGTAGTTTGGCACGACCATATTTTCTTATCGATAAAACATAGAAAAAATGCAAAAATCAATCCTTTAGTCGTTGTACAAATAATCCAAATAAAATAATGAATAATGTATAGGTTTATGACAGAAATTCCCTTTGAAAAATCACTAACCAATAAGTATATTTCCATAGCAACCATCACCATCGTTACTATAAACACACGTAATATTCCCTGCCTAGCAACAACGAAATCATCTGAAAAGTCAAGGTCATCGTCATGGAGACAACAAAATGCACAGCAACACACCACCAATAGACACAGAATAATGAAAATACATAAGAATTTGACTGTTATTGGCAGCCATATTGTCGGATGAGTAAAATAGTCTACAAAACAGGACGTTTCAATCCGAATCAAAAACACAACCGATAAATACCACGTCATTGTCGTTATAATAGGAATCCCAGAACCGATGACGTAGAGCACAAGAATTTTCTTGGTAGTGAGTTTATAACACATGGCTATTAGATGATAATAGATCATCAATATCATTAACCACGAGTAGGTGGCCAGCTCACAAAATTTACATATCACCGTTTCTAAACGGCAGAAATAATCTCTCATATGAACGGCGTCTTCTGATTTGTCAACATGGCGGAGTGTCATGGCAACCAACGACATTAAATGATATGTCATAATAGATAAAAACAACGGAATCACAATTTTACATCTCACACCTTTCCTCGTAATGATGAAATAAAACAAAATGGCGATTAAACACGAAACAATGGATACGCTTGAAAGTCCTAGTTGAATAATCTCGCCAAGTTTCATGGTCTTGTTATAGTCCGAGAATACAGCTTGTTCCGGTAACGTCGAAGAATCTATCGGAGTTGGTTGAAAACATTGGCTGTAGTCCGTATATCCGGCTGGGCTATGACCTCCAGGATGTGTTTCTGGGTCACCAATAACAGCCCACGTACCATCTTTATTACACACTTTGTACGCATAAGCATTTAGGCTGGTACTGAACGGACACGACTGTCTGATAGTCAAACCAGCTCTTGTAGGCGGCCAACACAATAATCCATCCCATGTAGCATTACAGAACTTTCCTTTTTCAAAATTAGAAGTTCCTAAATATATGAGGCAGTCTTGAAGGCTTTCGCCAATGTGAGCACTGATTTCGTCGCGTCGATCCATATTAAAAAGTCATTTAAATAATTTGAGCCTGCTGTTTTGTGTGTTTTCGCTGTTTTTTCAGTAAAAAAGAAATAAACACAATGTTACATTTAATTCATAAAATTATTGGCCATCTGGGCGCTAATATTATCAGTCAAAATACAGTTATGTTGGTATATGTATATCAAAACATTAAATATCCAAATTGATCTCTTATACAGTTTCATTTTATAGCGGAACAGAACTCGTCTTATCGCACTAATTCTTCGGCAAATATTTCAAACTTTCTTCAAACTATCTATTTCTTTATTAACCTATTAATCTAGTTATATTCAAGAGTGTGAAATACTATAAATGTATGATTGAAATGCCATCAATATGCAACCAACTCTGTCCAATACGAACTTCTTCTTGAAATGATCTGAAATTAGAAAGAAAATAGTAAGTATTCTATATTCAAACCCTGCAGAGCAAGTGGTTCTGGTAATATAAAAAATGTAAAATATATATTAAATATGTAATAATTTTTGGTCTCGGATAACAGAAAGATTTATATTGAACTATAATAACTATCAATAATAGAAAATGGATAACAACATGGACATTTTATTAAACTGCTATCAAAAGCATGTAATGTATATTGATATGAATAACTATCACACAATCAACAATTGACATTGAATGATTATTGCCGATAAACAATAGTCGTTGAACGGTCAATGAAAGATTAACAATTAACAATGAATAACTAGATAATAGATAAACAGTAGAAATTGAATAACCATAACAAATCAACAATTTATACAGAATAATTATCAAATATCAACAATTGCAATGGAATAACAATCACAGATCAACAATTGACATTGAATAATTATAACTTATCAACAATTGACAATGAATAACTATCACAAATCAACAACTGACATTGGATAACCATGACAGATCAGCAATGGGCAATGCATCACTATCACAAATCAATTAACAATGAATAACCATAACAAATCAACAATTTATATTGAATAACTATTACAGATCAACAATTTATATTGAATAACCATTACAGATCAACAATTTATATTGAATAAACAATACAGATCAACAATTTATATTGAATAACCATCACAGATCAACAATTTATATTGAATAACCATTACAGATCAACAATTTATATTGAATAACCATCACAGTTCAATAATTTATATTGGATAACCATTACAGATCAACAATTTATACTGACTGATTATAACACATCAACAATTGAATAAACATGACAGATCAACAATTATTGACGTTGAATAACCATACCAGATCAATATTTTTTACCAAATAACTATCATACATTAACAATTGTCAACTTACTAGCATTGCATAGGCCCTAACTATTAAAGATCACCCTATTAAAATTTAAATAACGATCAACAATTTATATCAAATAGCCATCACAGATCAACAATTTATAGGCCTATTAATTTTGGTAAGGAATAACAAATGTTGATAACTGACCTTATACAAACAAACAACAATTCATACCTACCCTGTGAAGTCGCATTGATCATATAATTTTACCCCCAGCACATTTCCTAAGAAACCTCTTTACATCCATAACTGTAAACTTGGAAGTGACCCTAACTAAAGTTCAGCATTTGGTGGAATGACAGTGAACAGAGACTATAAACAGAGTGGTGATAACAGAACATTAAATTAAATGAAACCAGTAACTGACCGACTAATTACAACATTATCACTGATAAACGTGTCATAAATGAACTTCTGATGACATTCTGCAATTTATCACAATGTAAACTTCAGTCCGGACAGGCGAGTGATGAACAAGCGGAATGAGCATGATCATTACATAGGTCCGAGGATGACATGGAGAAAGCCTCTCTAATCGGATTGGATAGTGATCCGAAGACATATGCTACAAAATTTGAAGAAACCCCTTGACAGTTTAAAATCGACACTGTTAATGCGTTGTCCCTCCTCATTAGCTGCAAAGTAGAACATAAACTACATTCCATTTTCAACTCAAAAATGATTGTATTAGAATTCAAACGGTATGGGTAAAGACAAAGTGGTCTTTCATTTTGGCTAAATGACCAAAACAGAACATTAATGTCTGTAAATATAGCCGCTTTCATACCAAATTGACCATTTAAAGAATGTTATTGCCTCCAATTAAACATTTTAAAATGATTTAGAAAATTAACAAATCGGTTTGAAAACAAAAATTTGTTCTAGTAGTTCCTGAATTATACCTTTACAAAGATCAGCATGTAGCGTTAATTGGTTCACATGGCAATAAAACAGCTTTCATTACAGAAAAATGTCAATAGCGAAAACAGCTTTGATAAAATTACGTTCACCAATTTACACCATATCCATGCAACTATCTCACTTACTTTAATGATACCATCGCTTCCAAAATACATTATACAAATGATACTTATCGTTTGCGACAACCACAAAGGCTATATCTGGTACTTCCAATGAAAGAATTTGCTTAAAATCGTCAACCTTCAAATCAATTTAACATCGCATAAACATTTCTACAAAAAGTGGTGAAGCAACATGCCAACGAAGACTGTACTAAGAGTGTATCAGGAATCTGAAAGATATTGACAATAAAAGAATGGTAATGCACTATATCTTACCTTTCTTCAACGTTACATTTATCTGAGATTTTATTCATCTTCGAGATTCCTGACAATTTTCGAATTTTTTTACAATCTATTATCAAGACTATTATACAACAATCCACTTAATAAGTTTCTTGAACATCACGTGAACACCAACTCAACGAATTCATCCAAAAATGTATCACTTTAAGTAAAAAAAATATCCACAAACTCATTATTTTCCAAAAATTTCAAAACGTTATTGCTATCATGAAATTCAGCACTGCTCCAGTTCACAAGGAAAATATTGGCATCATTCACTTCCAGGAATCAGAATCAAAGTCTAATTCCACCGTATAACATTTATACATTTAGACATTTACTTTACAATCGTTACAACTGCACGGCTTACCAAGTTTTGTTTTTAAAGTTTCGAGTTCTAGTCATTGCTTCAATTCACAAAAATACCATTATACAGATAATTGGCACCGTTTCATTCACTGTCAGAAGCCAGAATGGATCCAAAATATTTTAAGTAACTTTTAAAATCACAAACGATTTCACCAGAGTCTAGACCTCGGTTATAGCTGCATTTCCCTCGAACACCATTTCACAGTCTATTGGCATCATTTCATTCACTATCAGAGGCCAGAATTACATCTCCACTTGTTTAGATTGCACGCTTGAAGAGTGAAGTGTAAGAGAGTTGTAATGGATTTAAATAAACTTGAGCCAAGGTGTAGTTAGATGGTTTATTCCTGCTATGATCACAGCAGGTAGATATATCATTCAGAAGTCTTCAATAGTAGAATTCCTGTTACTCACAGCGTCACCTCATTTAAATACAAACCACCTTCTACACGCACGCCGTGGTTCATTTCCATCTCTTAACAGTGCCATTAAGAAATTTAACTACCCCCTACTAGCCACTTAAAGGTAAACCCTCCTACCGAAGTGTTTAAGACGTATGTTAAAGTTGAAGTGCATTATTCAACAATGTGCAAGAACGTTTCATTGCCATGCGAAAGATGTTAATATTCAAAACCAAATTGGCCAAATCATTGACGATTGTGCATTTTGTAGTCAAATGAAACAGTATAATGATTTTTTAAGAAAGAGACCAAATTTATACCATTCCAACTATTATGTGTGTACGAAGGCAACCATCAATCAAGAAAATACGCCCCTTAAATGTTAATCATCGAGACCTACTTCGTCCATTTCATTTCTGCATAGGGAAATTTGATTGAAATTCAAACAAATAGTAATAACGTACACTGCAATCCGTTTTGCTGGTCCATTCTATTTAATCGTTGTCCAACCATGTGTCGGAATTTTCAATTTGAAAAGGAATACGGATTGCTAACATCGAACCATGAGCCGCATGAAGAAATATTTCGACGACAATATCCCTTTATATGAAGTCTCAACTCTAACATTTCCAGTAATGGATTTTAAAAGAGAGATGATGTTATGATACGTGTACAGTTCCTGGTAGGTTGTCATTAAAACATACAATAAAAACTCTAGGTAGTAAATCCTTCTACCACATGTTCTTCTCTTTGATCAACGGCTTTTTTATGAAATAAATCTCAAGTTTAAAGGTGGGATGCCTCGAATATATAGACTTTTTAAAATTTAAATTGTTTGGCAATTCTATAAATAGAAAACGAAATCACATAAGTTTAAAGGGGGATGCCTCGAATATAAGTTACTTGAATTGTTTCAAGGTTCTATAAATAGGCTATGAAATTAAATAAATCTTAAAGGTCTAAAGCGTTAAAGGTGGATACCTCAAATATATATATATAACTTTAATTGTCAAAAGATTCTATACACTATGAAATAACATAAATTTGAGGTGGAATTTATTTTGTGTTTAATTCCAAGTTTATAAATGTTTATTGAACTCATGACTTAAAGAGGGGATACCTCGAAAATATGATATTTTTTTTTGGCTTGCTATTCTAAAATTACTAATTCAAACACAATGTCATTTTAACTCTGATCATTTCATGGGATGTTGTCAATTAATGTCTTTAAGTACCACTTTTCAAAATGAAAATCGAGTGAGTGGTAAGTTTGCAATTTAAGAAAGACGTAATTGTAATTTCCCAGCTATTACCGATGTTGTGACGTCATCGGTAATCACTCCCTGTAGTATAGTATATGGAACATATTTTCTTCACATAAAATGTAGAATTCCAAAAATGCGTTCTAATATAAGCATGAAAAAATCTATCGTCGTTACCCACCTCGTTGATCTTTTTTACATGAGTTTTTGTTCTTGGTGGTAGTTATTTTGTGTGGTATATATCATTTATATATCTCTATATATCATTCATACATAATAAGTTCGTTTCGTTTGGTAAAAAACAGTTGAGTTGTTATCTGTGCGCTATCTTACTGTTAAACTGGTGAGAAATTACCAGGAACCAAGTACAGATTTTATCAGGAATGTATTAAAAGAACTCTACAATAGAAAATCCCATGATGTAATAACTTGACGATTCAAGGTTGAAATGATCTTACCATGAACTTTTTTGATTGAAAATATAACCGATACCTCAAATAGGTTTTTGACATTTTTTGTAGATGATTTCGCAATATGTTCTTTAACTTAAGCAGCCAGAATGTATTGAAGGCTATTCAGTTTCTGCAGCTTGATGATGGTATCTTGTAGGATCTGATCGATAGATGGATCTTATCGACGCATAGTCCGTAGCAATAGCAGTGGACCTTTGAAGTCGCTTTGGTAGCAGCTTGTGAGTTCGCAGTTATTTTGGTAGCAGCTTGTGGGTACTTTTTGCAGTTGCTTAAGTAGCAGCTTGTGAGTACTTTTTGCAGTTGCTTAAGTAGCAGCTTGTGAGTACCTTTTGCAGTTGCTTTGGTAGCAGCTTGTGAGTACTTTTTGCAGTTGCCTTGGTAGCAGCTTGTGAGTACTTTTTGCAGTTGCTTTGGTAGCAGCTTGTGAGTACTTTTAACAGTTGCTTTGGTAGCAGCTTCTGAATACTTTTTGCAGTTGCTTTTGTAGCAGCTTCTGAGTACTTTTTGCAGTTGCTATAATATTAGCTTCTGAGTACTTTTTGCAATTGCTTTGTAAAAAATATCATACCTAACTAATGAGTGCAGTGTAGTAAATATATCAATGTTATCTGTTTAACAATCTACACTACTACCTACTCAACTATCTGAAGGAAAATATTTTCTGAAATTACTAGTACATTTTTACCATAGCTTGTAAAGTTGTAAATCTTACATAATAAATTACAATATTAGGTTCCTTTAGCATCACATAAAACGTTTAATCTTTGGTATATTTTTTAACAATTACTAATAAGAGTCATCAAGGGGCATAACAGTACAATAAACAGGCGATCAACAAAGCTAGTAATTGATAAGTATATTGGTTTTACAAATATTACATAAGGCAAGCAAACATTGGAAGTTTGGTAGGTATAGAATTAATTTTTTTGTTTTTAAAATTGCTTAAAGGGATTGTAAAGAGGTTTTCTAAACTTTTTATGTGTATCGGGATATCGATTAGCACCATTCTTATTTTTAGTCAGACATATTAGTTTTTAGCGATTCTACAAACACTAAGCAGACGCCATTAAGATTAAGTTCCTTAGATATATTCAAAAGTTTTTGGGATAGTGACGTCATAAAACGCTTAGTTTTAGTGGAATTGCACGATCCAAATACGTCTCAAAATTTGATTGTGCAAATCGATACTTCAGTGTCAAAACATCTTTACCATTCTTGAAGGTTGGTTGGTAGATGACAGGTTCGTTTCCGGCGGATGCTGATATCGCAAACTAGATAGTTATTGGTAGTCGTTTCAATATTTGAAGGTCAGATGCTCAGCTCATATTACTGTGCGGTACACACAACGACCCTATCTTGGATCAGACTTGATTATCCAGATACAGATCTCATTATAATCAGTAACAGTTCATTACATTATCATTGTATATCTCATTATCCAGCCGTTTTATTATATCTCATCTCGTCACTAGATCTGCCAAGTTCATTACTAACAACAACAAATAAAGCTTGCATAATGTAAAAAACAGAGAATGAACTCTAGTTAAAATACAACAATGTCATAATTCACTATTTCTTCTGAATATTAGATGATCTTCAAAAGAGGGAAGTATGCTTTGAAAACTATTCTAAACACTGAAATTGGTTTAACACAAGACGTGAATGATATTTTATGTAAAATTACGATCTCTCTACGAGTTACTCTCTGCATAACTGCATTTACAATACATTTCTTAAAGCAGGGATTTCCAATTACTAAGGGGGCAATTTTGAAAAAAAAGTATAAAGTACGCGGGTATTGTGGTTATTTGTAATCTAGCAAAAACGTTTTGGATATTTTAGTTTAAGTCGTTCTGTGCAGTCAGATTGTATTCTTGGACATTGAAGAAGATTACACGGAAACGTGAGAGAAAATCACGAAATAGCGAGGATTTATAAGGGAAAGGGGCAATTAAAACGATCGAGGTTCTGCATAGGACGCCACTATCCCAAACGTTGTTAATAATATCGAAGAGCCTTTGCTTAGGGACGTCACAGAGGAGCTTGTTTTTACAGTAATTTGATTAGACTGTACGCTAATGAATACAGCCAATCATGGTCCTCAAGTGAAACAATGACTGTGCGTGTTAACTATTAGTCCGGGGCTCTGATTGGCTGTATTCGCTAGTGTACAATCCAACTATCGCATCGCTACATTAAAAAACAACTTACGTGAAACACGTGAATTGCCAAATGATGTCAAGGTATAAGATGTAGTTCGTAATACCTTGGTATTGTGAAGATGACATAGTATAGTGTGCTATAGCATTTATGATGGTTTCATGAAAAATCACTGTTTGGCCTCACATCTTGCATATTATTCTGATCATTTCAATAAACAGACAAGAATAACAATTTCTATCCGAGACCGCACCTTATAGATTGATAAATTATTTCGCATTTCCTGCTACGTTTAAAGTTCAACAGAACAGGAAGAATGTCAAAGTTCAAAGGTTACAGTTCATTAAAAATAACACAATAAACAGTGATTGAAGATTGTTTTAAAAATGATATTGAATTTCAAAAGTTAAGAAAATAGAATGACCTTGAAATTCGAGCTCCATTCATTCTGTAATTTATCTTAAAGGTTTTCACTGGGGTTTCTTGTCATTTATCAATGGCGTATCTATGGAATCATTAGGTGGATAGGGGCTACAGAATTTGACGTCAACGAAATTATTGTTAGTGGGGGATCAAACCCCATAAAACTCAGAAAGTTTGATAATAACATTATGAATTCTGAAGTATATTTGAATAAACATGTAGCGTTTTCTTCGGTAATAAATTCATGCATTCAGAAAATTGCTCAGTTTTTGTAGGTTTTTGCCTTTTAAATCAGGTATAACGCCGATTAAGGGGGGGGGGGGGGGGGGGGGTCATAAGGGGGCTT
>NW_008707910.1:220531-316590 GCF_000327385.1 Lottia gigantea | reverse complement strand
ACCGGTCAGAAATTGGGGGTGTGGTAGGGGCAAAGCCTGGACAACCTTTTCGTATATATGTACATCACCAACACATATTGTTAAGACATTGACGCATTATCAGTCGCTCACTAAACATGTGCAAGAACTGCATGTTTCAGGAGATAGCATCGAAAATGTTTCGTTTCGTAGTATGAAATCTGCCATCCTTGAAATAAACAATACTACTTTTAGAACAATTTTTTATTAGCGGTAGGGGTGGAAGGGGCGGTAGGGATTTAAAACCCATCAAGCTTTTGAAATATGATCCTTTATGAATATACACTATCTAATCCCGTATGATAGCAGACATGTAGTTAATATGTTTATTGGTCAGTCTATTGGAAAGTAAACAACATATTATCAGGAATATAGATTTTTGAACTGTCTATGGAATATCAGGTGATATCGAATCAGCTTAATAAAAACACATGTTAATATCAAAGTTTGATTCCCAGAGTATGGTCAGATTATATTTCGGTCGAACGCATGTTGAAAAGGTTTCCACGTCTGATTAGGTTTTTCGTACAAGAAACAGGCTCCATCTGCATATATTCGTAATGAAATATTTATCATACTAATTAATCATTATTCTAAAATTTGAATATTATTCTGAATTCAGATCAAGGTATGTTTTGTTTACTGTGAACATAGTCTACAAGTATACCTAATTAAGATCTTGATAACTGATTAAATCAAATTAAATACAGTATGTTATGGAGTTTTAACATAACCTATTCTGAATTCAGATCAAGGTATGTTAAGGTTACTGTAAACATAGTCTACAAGTATACCGAATTCAGATCGATATGAACATAGCCTGCACGTATGTACTGAATTCAGGTCATGGTAACACTATGTTCTGTAAGTGTGAACATAGACTATAATAGAAGTATACTGAATTCAGATCATGGTAACACTATGCTCTGTAAGTGTGAAAACTTAGCCTATAATAGAGGTACATGTATACTGAATTCAGATCATGGTAACCATATGTTCTGTAAGTGTGAACATAGCCTACAATAGAAGTATACTGAATTCAGGTCATGGTAACACTATGTTCTGTAAGTGTGAACATAGCCTATAATAGAAGTATACGGAATTCAGATCATGGTGACACTATGTTCTGTAAGTGTGAACATAGCCTATAAGAGAAGTATACTGAATTAAGATCATGGTCATATCTCTTTGATTGCCCTCTTCTTGAAACACTCGTGTAAAACATGTAGTACTATCACTTATAATGATAAAAACACGTGTATTTTACCCTTACCGACTCCATATTGTCCATATGTAATATATAAACTAGATATATAAGGATATCGCCATGTTTACACACAAATTAAAGAGAAGTATTTTAGCCTTCAATACTATGCTATCAACACCTGTGTATGTAGTTGATAGTTGGCAGATGTCGAGGAGATCTGTACGGATTGATTCAAGACAGGTACTTTACAGGTTTGACTCAGTCAAGAGCTACCATTAACCTACTAAAAGGGTTCAACCAATCCTTTACCTTCAGACCTGCTATATATGTGAATTATAAAGTAATCCTGTATGTATAGAAGGGTTTGGAATTTCAATCCTATTTCCAGAAAAATTTCTTTTTGAATGTCAATTTAGAATCTAAGCCGTTGCTGGCAAAGAGAATCGTCGCGCGAGATCTCAGGTTGGGTGGCGATTCAAAGTATATAAACTGAAAGGTCGCAGATGCAAGGACCGCTAAGATGGATACCAAGGTCCAAATTTTTGATAGAACATTAACATCCGGAAGCAACATTTATTGAGATTATTTTTCCGACGTTTGTGCTTCTTCCAGATGTCACAGGTCGTTTTCTGTGATTAGGGTTCAAACGTTGAGACAAGGGTGTATATAAAAAGAAAGTCAGTAGCAACGAAGGAAAGTGGACAAGGGCGAAGAAAAAAAGGGAAGTAGAGAGAACGGAAAAATAAGAAGAAGGGAGAAAGGAATAAGGTGTAAAGAGTACGAAGAGATAAAAGGAGACATATGAGGTAAAACAGAAAGGTTAGAGAGAGTAAGGGGAAGTGTTGAGTATAAAGGTGAAAATAAGAGGAATTATTGAAGAAAGAAAAAACATTAAGAGGAAGGAATAAGAGAAAATGGGGAATTATGGAGAAAGGAAAAGGGGTAAAGAGAAAGTAAGGGGGAAAGGAAGAATAAGACAGAAGAGAACAGGGAAGTAGACAGCAAGGAAGTATTAAGAAGAGACGTAAGAGGAAGAAAACAAATGAAAGTAGAAATAATAAGGCAAAAAAAGAAATTAAGAAGATAATGGGAAGAGAAGAAAATGGGGGTAGAGAGGAAGTATGAAGGAATAGAGAGAAAGAAAAGGGAAATAGGGCTTAAAAGTAGAGAGTAAGGGAATAAATAGAGAATTAAGGAAAAGTAAGAATGAAAGAGATGTAGATAATAAGGTTGTGTAAAGGAAGGTAAGTAGAGAATAAGGAGTGGATCATAGAGATGAAAACTAATGGAAGTAGGGAAGATGCATTTGCAAGAAGAATTGAAGTTCAATTATTGAACCCTGTATTGGGCCTTACATATTAAAATAGCCATTTGCAATCACATACAAGTAAAATACGCACTCGAGTGAACCTAAAGTCTTATTCATTCGAAACTACGGTTGGGTGCCAATAATTAATAGCATGTCCAGTTATTGGTAGTTAATAAGGCGTAGATAAGTCAATAAAAACACTATGTAATAGACTTGAGAAATGAGGCTTTAATTGAGTTATATGATATGTCAAGAATGTAGAATACTTTTCTTCTTCTACTTAAAACCTATATTCTTTAAAGCAACAATATGAAGGTAGACTATCCACTATCCAACCTATCTGGTGAGAAATAAACTGGATTGTTTCCTGGCAAGATCCTGTGCAACTGTTTTCAGGCCTGATTTGACCTAAATCTGCTTTAATTAATGATTAACGATTTTGATTAGGAAATAAATATTTATAGGCCTAGAAGCCAATTTTTTTTTCAAATGTAGATCTGAATGTTTCGTTTCATTATTTTGTCGTGGGTAATTATTCTAGAAATCCATGATCCGACAAAAGGGTTATGGTACACAAGTTCTAGGTCATCTACCTTTCAACGAATCAAATGCTCTCTTCATTAAAGGTATTGTAAAGAGGGTAGGGAATTTGCCTCCTGCGTGTGATATTAAGTACCTACCTACAATTAATCATATAGATCCGGCTGAATTATTTCTGGTTACGTCAACGTTTATATACTGCCACGCACGGTGACTTTAATACCCCCTTTAAGAAGCCAAATTACACGAGGTAAGTGGTATAACTGCTTTAATTAGCAGTAACTAATATTGTTACCTTGAGTAAATAGTGCAGAAGACCATCAAAAGAATATAAAAATGTACAGGATGTAAAAAATGCAGAGCATATGGAAGTGATAAGTATGTAAGATGAAATGGTCAATTCTTGTCGATCATTAAATACTAATAAGATCAATCAGGGGGTACAAGATAAATAATAAAATATATAGTATAGGTTTGTCAGCTGTCTTCATTTATTAGTATACTATATGCCTACTTATTTAACTGCATTGTTATTATTGCTACCTTTTACTGTAAGACCAATTATCGTTGATGTGGTATTCATGTATGCCCAACTTAATTGTATATAGCAAGCTTTTATTTATCCTACAGTCTGCTAAATATTTGCTTTGTTGACTGATAGTTCTCCATTTCAAATACATGTACTTTCAGAATGACGATCTGACGTTAAATCCGTATACAATTAAATGAAACGTACCAGCGACATAGCGGCGGTTTAAGTCTGACATTTTTTTCATGTACATCAAAGTGGAAGATTATGAATCTTGAGCTATCGCAACTTCCAATAGCTTCTTTAAATCATATATTGTAGAAGAACTGAAATCGAATATTTATTTTGAATAACCCAGGAACAATTGTATGTCTCGCCAAAGTACCTTTATGGATGCATGGCTGTCATATATTGACATATAGGAGAACCTAAGAAATCTAATTTCAACCCTAGCTCTATAATCTGTGATCTTAATACCAGCTTTAATACTAATTAAAATCCTAAGATAATAAGAGTATTTTAATACAGCCCAGCCTCTTGACCATGTTTATTCTTAATACAACCATCTGGTTTATATTCCAAACATGCTGCAGATTTTCTTTGTGTTTGATGGTATAATTGTGTTATTTTGGCGTATTTGGTTTTCTAATTATGGTCAATTATGAAGAATTAATTATATTAAGAGCATTAATCAATATTTAAATTTAGAATCAGCTTTTAATTGATAGCGCCCGCCAGTCCTCAATCTCTTGTGCGTCCTAACCACCGATGGCATCTGGTTCGTGTCCATGCCACCCCCCCCCCCCCCACCTCCGGAAAAAGGGATTGCCCCCATGAAAAAAATCTGACAACAGATCATTTTCATTACTGAAACTTAACACTATACCCCATGTCTCCTCTAGATAATATTACTTGCCCGTCCGAACAATCAGGTCTAGCTACAGGCCTGTACACTTCTCAATGGCAGCAAGGATCTACAACTTCTAATGCTGGTTTCCAATGATGTTGAAGTTTGACCTTACCCAAATCTAAAAATCTACCGTGCTTAAGGAACATGACCCTGGGTGTGCTTTTGGCAGGATTTTTTAGAGTTATGGCCCCTGGCCCTAGTTAAAACGATATTGAAAGCATAAAAAACCCGTAAAACTCTTTTCGAAGTGAAATGATATCAAACTTTATAGCCGACGATCTCAATCTAAAAAATTTCATTGCTCGCAATAGCTTGTATTTTTTGCCAAAATGCGTAGGAAATATAAAGGCTTTGGCTGATTGAAATCATAAAGAACAACTTAAGGAAAATAAGATAAATTGCGATTCTTTAAGATGTTCTTTGAAGTGAAATGAGAATAATTCCTTTGAAGCTATCAGAGATCTTAGACAAACTTTAATTTATCAAAAGTGGAATTTGATGTGCATTTATCAGGGTTTGGGATGATAAGAATGCCAAAATATGACAAGCACAAGGTTTGAATTCAAATAACAGAAACTTCACATTAATTTCAGAAATTATCTGCTATGATTCCACAAGATATTGAAATTAATATGATTATTTCTAAATAAACAGACCTTGAACTATTTTCTGATTTAGTCGCTGTTTTATGACCCAATATGCATATTGCTATCAGAAAACTTCCACGGGAACTTATGTTCTATGAAGTTCTTTGAAAAAGAGAAAAGGATCAGAAACCGTACAGTTTTAAAGGAGCACCTTCACTATCACCAATCAAACCAGAGTTTCAGAAACAGGAATCATTTTAGCTTATACAATCAGTAAGAGTGTACACAGCTCATCGTCGAATTTTGAGCCTTCAAATCTAAGTGTATCCATAAGTATTCACGTTTGAAAGTTAAAAATTCGACTCGAATTTTAGTGAGCCTATGCCATATATAGAAAAAACATATATAGAAAAAACATATAGGAATAGACAATAAAATTTGAGGTATATTTGAAGGCATTATGTGATATTCGCGCGGTTTAGTAATTCTTAAGACTATTAAAGCACAACAAATGCCGATTATTCCCCTTTAAAATATTTTGATTAATTCAAGGGCAATAACTTAAAATCTCGTGCTTTTTGGCTTTTTCAAATACTGAGGCATTTATATCCACTTAAGTAAAATAGGTCATATGAGCTAATTATTTAGTCAACGTTCTTCTTCCTGTAGAATATTCAGGTTATCGATTTCTAGTATCTGATCAGTGAGTTCGCTAATTTTTAATTTTTCGTTAATTTTAGAAACTAACCCATATTTCTTATAGCTATCGTGATGAGGATTGTTTATCTGAAACACGTGTCGACAGCATTAGATGAGCTCTAGTAAATACCACACTACCCCGAGTTTGCTTGTCTGTTCATGACTTGCTAATTAGAAGAAAAACAAAGCTTAAAGATGGGTTTCCTTATTTTTCAGTGTCAAATTAAGCAAATTATTTGATAAATTGGTGTTTCTAATGAATTATCATGTATTCTTAATCATATCATTATGTTCTTATTGCATATAGTTAAGAGTAAACCAATCATTAATATCCATGTATGTGCAGTCTGGATAAACAAAAACAGACTTTTTGACCTTTCTTGATCCGTCACTCAATGGATTTAGCTAACTGTGGATTAATTATGAGACAAACTGGTAGTATTCCAAGTCATTAGAACACCTTTACTTTCTTTTCATATAAGTATTAGCATTTTCATTTTCATGAATGAAAATAAGGGAACCCATCTTTAAAACTAAGAAGAGCAGGTATGATTATGAAGTACAACGTTGCAAAAATTATTCAATGTGTCGAATACGTACCTCCTTATAGATTTGCTGAATAAGCAAGGTTATAAATTTATATGCAAGTATTGTCTGAAAAGAAGTTTTAAATTGTGTAAAAACGTAAGAAAGTGTAAGAAAAGATAAGAAACAATAAATAAGATAGATACCTGTAGAGATTTAGATAAACTTGAAATAAAACTGCGAATTAGACATGTTTACTTTTTCTACTGTTTTTATAAAGTTAATGTTAGACGCGTCAAAACCTGTGGATTTTGTGCATAAATAAAAAAAAAACCCATTAAAATCCTAACTATAACAAAAAACCCTTAACCAAAAAAACTAAAAAAAACCAAAATTCAAAGCCTAAAGGTACAGATTCTCCTTGTGTTTGACCAATCGTACCTTAGACTCAGAAACAGGAATTTTTTTTTAGTATTATCAGTCATAGCCTAGCGTTTGCAGCTCACCGTTAAAATGTGAGCCTTCAAATCCATGTGTGTCCAGAATTATCTACGTTAGAATGTTAAAATGGCGACCCGTCATTTATTGACTCACTGTCATAATTATATAGAAAAGACATCTAGCTTGAGATATTTTTGAATGAGTAAAGATAACTTATTCAAGGTCACAAGACATTCACACTCCGACTCTAATTAGAAATCTCGACCACCATTTTCGACGTAATCAACCAAAATGGCGCCACATTCTAAAGCTGAAATCTACTGTGCTACTGTCCGTCTGCAAAACAGAAAAAAGACTTGCCCATCTGACTCTTCAGAAGCAATTTTTTGTTTCTCCATTGACACCTTTAAAAAAAAACCTTGAAATTTTAAAGCTATTCTGTCATTTTTATAACCAGCCATAAACACAAATATTGTTATTATAAACATAATAAAACACTTTTAGGAACATTGTAATTTTTATGGGTCATTTAAATGTTTTATTTTTTGAAGATAATTTGGTTTCCATGGCAACCATCTCTGATCTCTGAAAAATGTTACCGTTACTGATATATTTATTTACTTTTCCTGTTTTGATGGAATTTGATTTTTTGAATAGTTGTTACTACTAGTCCTCATAATCTATTCAATGAAATGAATGGAGTTTTACGTCCTACTTCTGCACTCCTACTTCCCCTCACTGAAATTTTAATAAAAAAAAAATTCACAAGGACGGTAACTTTGTATATTGTCGTGAAGAAACGCAAAGTTTTGAAGAAAAAAAGAAACCCAAATATTGGAATATATGCCAAGAAAATCCTGTGGAAATAATACAGGGACAAGGGCGATAACTCTTTTCGTTGCCATCGTAGAATACTCAAACTCCATCTGGCATTATGCAGAGTTGTAAAGGTATAAAAAGAGCAAACAGCTATCTTGAGTTGTTCTCCTTCATGCAGATTGCAAATGCGAGGTGTGTGCTGAAAGTGTGAAAGTTCTCTATCTAGTAAACAACACAGTCGCTATTGAATTAGTTTCGTTAGTCACATCAGAGTAGAAATGAAATAGTTTTCCGTGCTATGTTTCCATCAGATTGCAAACACAATGTCCAAAAGGTCTCCACTGTAAGTTACAGCTGTGCTCTGCAACAGGCAACAGGTTCAGCTCCACAGGATTGCCGACTAGGACACTGTTCATATATGTCAAAAAATCTCTGTTTGTTACCAAAAATGGATTATCACAAGTTCCACATTTGGGTATTACTGACGAATTAAAAAATAACCAGATTTAATAATAGGTTTAATATCAAAATATAGAATAAAAACAATATAATTAAATATAATACAACAATAGCCGTAAATAAAAAAAAAATGATACTGTACTGATAAAGGATATAACATAACATGGATTAATGTTAATATAAAGCACAACATAGAACATGATAAATAAAAGAACATAATACAGCAAGAAACACTATCAGTGCATAAATTGTACATAAGTAATTGTTTTAATGGAGGTTGAATTGTAAAGCAAAGATGTATGCACATTCAAGGATGATTCAACTAGTATATAGTTTCAACAATATAAAATATATAACAATTAATTAAAATTGATTGGCATGATAGCTGCTGATAGTTAAAAAAGTAAGACAAAATTATTGGTGGATTCAGTATTGCAATATCTAAATCAAATCCTTGACAAAACCTTACCAAACCAAAAAATTGACATCCTTAAATATTGTAGTCTGCAGACTGAGCATGAGGTAATTATGGAGGGGAAGAGTAAAATGTGTGATGATAATACACAACCACACAAAATATAATATAAGAAAATTTCAACAAGACAACAGATTTATAAAATATATAACAATGAAAAAAAAAGATTGGCAAGATAGCTGCCTAGAGTTAAAAAAGTAAGACACAATAATTGGTGGGTTCAGTATTGGAATATTTCATTGAATCCTTGACGAAAAATTGTAAAATCAAACCCATCCCAAATTTCTCAAATATCTATATCAAAACTGTAGTCTCTGCCACATTCACAAGCTAATTCTCATTCAGCAAGGGGAATAACTCATTACTTGATGAAAATTCATGACAGTCAAACCCATCCTAATGTACCAAATTATGTTATACTCTGTTGCATCAAAATCCAGTCGAAAGTAGCAACATTAGTATTACTCTACATGTATTGTGGGTATGGGAACAATGGTTTCATTTTGTGCCAACTCTTTCCACTCTTTGGCTAACTTGTCCATTTAACAATCGTTCAAAAGAATGCTAGTCATGATATAAACATCCAAAAATTTGATCCAATCCAAATGAATGACTATCATCAAAGATGGATGCCTCATTTGAGTAAGGCATAATTTGTGAGCTGTCAAATTTTCTCAAATGGCTGCCTAAAGCTGTTATAAATCAGATACAATAGGTGGGGAATTTTTCCTTGGTGATTTTCCAAGATGGCTGCCTGGTGGATGAAGTATTCTGATCTCTTCTTTGATTGGTTGAGAAGACAATATTTGAGTTAAGTTAACGTTTAAAGAATGTAAAGAAGATAAGTATTGTATTTCTTGTTTATCTTCTAAGTCTTTCATTTCTGCAAAAGAAAATAACGCTGCGAGTGTTTCTGCAAATGTCATACATTTATGCACCTGATTGAGTAACTGAAGATAAGCAACCAGGAGCATTAGCCTATGCTTTATAAATTTCCAACACTGGGCCTCGTTTTATTGTCCTATCCAAATGACTAGACGCTTCAGCCCTTCTGACCTGCATCACTGACAGCATATCTTGAGCTATGTTGGGAGTAAGTGAGCCACTGCAGCCCCCGAAATCAGTCCCACCAGTTAACTTACCTATTTTAGCTCGTGTATTTTCTGATTCTAACTGTATGTTCTGTACTGTTTTTAACTCACGTAGTTTTTGTTCATGTGATTGTTTTAAGGCATCTAATTTATGTTTATGGTCTTGTCTCATTTTATCTATTTCATTTTCTGTAAGAATCAGAATAAAATTTACCATTCCATGTCTCAAATATATTAAATATAAATTGATAGGATACATTTGTCAATTTGCATTACCAACCTCCAAGTCAAGGGAAAGTACTCCAAAATTTTTCTCATGGACTAAACCTATTACTGTAGAGTGTATATGCACAATTGGTAGTTTTAGTATGGTAAAGTATCACCAAACGCCAACATGGTATGATGAGCATAGTAGTGTACTTACTAAGATGGCTACGTGACTGCTGTTTCTTCAGTTTAAAATCTATTAATAGTTGTTCTTGTTGTTGTATTTCACCATCTAATCTTAATTTAGTACGAGATTCAATAGCATTATTCTGCATCTCCTGTCAAAAACAGTATAATACATGTATAAGAAAATAGACTGTAAATTCAGCAATTTGACTGGATTGTACAATACCTATATACAGCAAATAAGATCCCTTGATTATAACAGTTATACACTGTTATAATGTTTTTAGTCTCTCTGTCAAGGCCTCTGATTGGCTATATCTGCTAGCTTACAATCCAGTCAAATCAAAAACTGCTGTGATACAAGAAAACCATCTAATGATGTCAAGGCATTAGACAGAGTTTGTAATAGCTTGACATTGTGAAGATAGGGTCTAATAAGCTTCTGCGTTGTGAAAAAAAGTGATTCTTATAATCATTATTCAGTTCTGGATAGGATAATCTTTAAGGCTTTGCTGTGTTTCAAAACAAAATGATGTAATTAAAGAATAAAGGTCAAAACAAATTATTAAATCAATGTTAAAAAGGTAAATAATTTACCTGTAGCCTGTCACTAGAATGATATCCTCTAAATACAACTTTCTGTATGTTAAATCCTATTTTCTCAGCACGTTGTAATAACTGTGAATAACTTTTTAAATCACTAAGACTAGCTGTCTGATTAACAAACTGTTCAAAACTGTCAAAAATAAGAGAAGAATTTTAATTTACAATTATAATATGAAATTACAGCTGCACAGATCAGGTAAATATTTCATGTAGAATCTCTTTTTATACTTTGTTCAAAGGAGTGAAAATCTACATGATATAAAAACTGGAAGATTTTTATTTACAACTCCAAAATGGTCAACTGTGAATTAGACTTCAGGATCACTTTCTTTTCTATATAATTTGAATGATTTTTCATACAATTACTTAGAATATTGGCTATAAAATGCTCAGTTCCTTTACTTACTTCAATTTTCCGGCAAATGCAATAACATCAGAACATACTGCACTAAAAATTAACAATATAGCAACAAATTATTATCTTAAATAATGATACAGTGTAATCTGTAATCCGACATCTTTTTTTGGACCAGATTGATTTTCTTCTTAGGTTAGTTTAAAAACTCTGAGTGCTCTATACTACTTTAAATGAAGGTAAAAAAGTAAGCAATTTGCATATCTTTCACATTCTCCTAGCAATATTTATTCTTTGAACACTGCATGACACTACTCTTCATCTTTCAACATGGCCCAAAACATTTTACTTGTAACATTCTAATAGTTTTTATAATCAGTACACTTACTTCATCATATCAGCTATTGGATCATGACTGCTTTCTAACTGTAGAGAAAAATACATATATTTAAGTTGATGTAAACCAAATATTGACTTGATCAGCTCAATTGAGCTCATCTTAGAATTGCTCTGCTGGGTACACAAATCTTTACTTAAAAGTTCAATATTTAGGACAAAAATGTTATA
The DNA here is from genome assembly GCF_000327385.1 of Lottia gigantea. Taxonomy (NCBI): domain Eukaryota; kingdom Metazoa; phylum Mollusca; class Gastropoda; family Lottiidae; genus Lottia; species Lottia gigantea. The sequence goes on along the minus strand of NW_008707910.1, from coordinate 305,060 downwards.
AGGATAATATCTAAGCTGAATGGAGAATGAAAAGTAAGAATATATGAATAACCTTACCATTTTAATGATATCTTCTAATTCATAAAATAACATTAGTTTAACTATAATCATAGTATCATCTATAGTTCTTACTTCTCTTACCTACAAATATACATACAGAGATAGGGTTTTTATTACATGCAAAACTAGGGTCAAATAGGAAGCTGTAATTGTAATTCTAGAGTCAAACAGTTCAAATAGTGGCTAAGGATATCCAGATAGTAACAAGCAATTGCCAAGCAAATACACTTCAGTATATCAAGGCCCGTGACTCAGAAAAGATATGTCGAATAGCACTCATATATGAACTCATCCTACATATTGGGAATATAAAGCTACAAATGCAAATCTGAAAAAATTCTGTTGCATTTATCGAGTCGAGGAGCAACAACAAAATTTATCACCATTACAAAATATTCAAAAATAAAAAAAATATTTAAAAAATTAGACGCTGTACTTACATCATAATAGAAGTGACCAGGTATATTCTGTAACTGAGAGAAGACACTGCCTTTAGCTATCAATCTAGCTTTATTTTCAGGATCACTACCATGCCATTTAAACTCATGTAACCTAAAAATATTCAACAAAATTATAACAACGTACTACTTTCTAAGTTTGCCTTCTTATCTCAACTTCAAATTAGCATTTAAGTGAATCACAAAAGGATATGGTAGACCTAATCGACAAATTTTACTTCAGCTATCTGTACTACTGTTGATATATTTTATCAAATTGTAGATATGAGCTCTTCAATTTAAAAGGCAATAAAATTAAGCTCCATCAGCTTAGGAAAAGGAAAAGGAGTCTAATGGCAGACCATATCAGTGATTAGGGTAAAACATTACTATTCAACAGAAGGGACTTAAATGGTGTTAAAGTTTTGTTTACAACTATTGTGATGTTATTAGTGTAGTTCATTTTCATTTTTTAACATTTCAAATCCAATCAATGACTTTAATTGAAGACATACCACTCTTCAGCTTGAGGTACAAATAAACAGGGTCCTTGTATGATTCTCCTATCGACCCCACCTTCTTTCTGACGTTTATAGACAATTACAATATGGTTAGAGTCAACTTTGGTTGCTTTCTGTTTATATACTCGTTCATATACTTGTGGATTAGAGAATACTTCACATGGTCTGAAAGAGTAAAAAAAACATAAATGATCAAGTTGGATTTTTAAAGTCACACAAATGTTTAAACAAAACAAGAAAAAAAAATTCACAAAAATGACAAAAAAATGTGTATATTCTTCATAAAACTTTCCCAAATGTTTGGACACTTTGTTAATTGTATATCAATTGTATACAAAAAGCTTGAAATCTTCAGTATTATTTTTCTAATATATAAAAATCTTAAACTATAAATTAAATAATTATGCACAGTAAAGAGATAGAGCTATATAAATTTTTATTTAAAAAGTTTAAATAGGACTCAACTCTAGCTGTCAATATTCTTATCCGGATGAAAATCCAACAAATGCAACAAAAACATGTCGATTTGGACTTTTAATCTTTTCATGTGCTGTTATTTTTATTAATGGACATGGGCACATGCGGAGCACGCAATTGAATGAAAAATGAATCTGATTGGATGTTGACAATTTGTCTTGCAGGCGATAAAACTATCGGAGACAATTATCAAACTTGTTTGATATTATAAATCCTGTCTAGGACGCATTAATCAGGTTGTAGAAGTACAGGCACATGAGAGATTGTGCACACAACTTAAGAATGTTAAAAAGAATCTTATTTCGTCAAAAACCTGGTGAAAATTCTAAATTCTTATCTTACCCTTTTTTGTGTTTGATTGTACCATCTAATGTCTTTAATACCAAATATTCATTAGGCTCTGCTGTAAATTTTACTAACTGTTCAAATCTCTTACGATATAAAAACACCTACAAGTATGATTGAAATTTTAGTTTTGAAGTACTCCTTCTTCTGTCTGCTCTTTTAGACCAGTTCAGATCCTTGGATATTTTTAAGGGAAAGATGTGCCATTTTTTTTTACCAATCATGCCTTAGTCTCAGAAATAGGAATTTTTAAGCTTAACCAATCAGTAACAGTGTTCACAGCTCACTGTCGAAATTTGAGCATCAAATTCATATGTGTCCAGAATTATTTGCGTTTGAATGTTAAAATAACGACTTCTCAATTAAAGATACTCTGTGATATATATAGAAAAGACATATATAGAAATAGTGAGTAAAATTCCTAGTTTGAAATATTTTCAAAAGAATTATGCCATTTTCTTACATTTCTAGTATTTTTTAAGACTATTTACATAATTATATTCAACACTCAAATCAACCCCTAAAATGGCACAACTATCTCTTTAAGTTTGAAATCCTATAACTCTGTTCTTTTAACAAATAGAGTTGTCACTTTTGGCAAAAGAACTTCTTGTAGAACACCTAAAACATCAGGAAATTTGGGTTAATCTATTTCATGTCAAAATTAAAACATTAACACAGAAATGGATTTTTACCCTTTGAGGCCCAACAATAAGTTCACTTTGACCAAGGTGGTTATAAACTAAAGCTTGTTCTCCCTCTCTCACTGTCTTAAACTTCATCCTGCCCTAACAATATACCGTCTGTTCCTTGTCCCTAGAGTTTTTCACACAGTCTGAAAAAAGACAAGAAATATTTGCTTATCCATACATAAATTCAGTTTCCTTCAATTCCAAAATATTCCAAAATATTCGTAAATATACCTTGGAAGTCAGAAATTGAAATAGATTAAGCTTACGCTGCCGTCCTGGAAAATTTCCCTCATTGCACACTGCATAAATATAGTGAGAAAGATCCCTGATCATCCCTGCCTAATTAATGAGTAATCATAGCAGTAGCCTATGTATTTGTATAAATTTGTATTGAGGATTACAGGTAGCCTACACGCAGGCTCTTTCCAGTTACTGCTTTGTCTTTTTTGTACTCACCTCAATCATTCCTTATCGGTAGATAATGGCGGTTCTCTGAATAAATATGTTAATTGATAGAAGTAAAGAGGATCAGTGTTTAAAAATACTCTTTGATGTCATTATTTTATCAATAATCTAATTACCCGGAAGTCACGATCAAAAAAACAACAATATAGTCGTTATCATCAAGACTCATATCAAGGGAGGTAATTCAGCCCATATCAGACAACAGCTAAATACTTTTACCAGAAAGACACTATTAAAGTATGATAACTCTTCTCATTGACTTGATTTAATCGAAATCATCAAGCCTGAGGCTGTTTCAATTAAATTCAAATTACAATAAATATGCAATTTGTAAAAAAAAAGGTTGAAATTTTCATTACATTTTTTATTTTACAAATCTATGTCATTTTATTTTTTATGATATTGTTTTATTTTCTGATGGTAGTTGTGATGAGTTAGAGTTAGTTTTAGTAGTTGATGTTGAATGAGCAGCAGCAAAAATAACATCCATGGCACCTAAAACTTCCATGGACAATTTTATAAGTTCTAATTCCTTATCTACAGTTTTCTTTAAGCCAATCAATGCACTGTCTATAAAACTGTTTTGACCAATAGTTGACCAGTAAATGTCAATAATAATATTAGAAACATCCATCATAGTCACTGCAAATTCAGACTTTGTTAAATTATGACGCACGAAGTTTATCAACATACACAAAGATTTTGAGTCTTGTCCAGCTAATGCCGCTTTTATAGTTCCACGTCTCATCAACTCCTGCATTATTCCAACTGTCACCTCTGGATGTTTTCTTTGAACTTTCAACTGAAGCACCTCATCTAAAGCTTTGCTATGGTCAAATTTTTTCAAACTTCTGTCATACTTTGCTAAAATTTCTCTTTTTTTATGCTGCACTACTTGATCAGTTTTCTGAACAACGTATGTTTTTGCCTGTAACTGGTACTTGTAAGAATTTTTCTTCACTGGTTTCACAATTTTGGTCTCTGATTCTTTTCTTTTTTGCATAGATAAAAGTCCGTCTGCCATTCCAACAGCAACCATAGTATCGTCAGGGGCAACACTTAGACTCAATATGGAGCCAGGGTAATCCAAGGTATGAACAACTTGATAAGATGTGACATCATAAATTTTGACATGTCTATCCAGAGATCCAGACATGAATCTTTGATTGTTGCTACAAAAAGTCAAACTTGTGATTGCTTTATGATGATGACTTAAAGTAGTTAAGAGTCGTCCTCCAGCTAGAGCATCCCAAACATTTATATTGTTTCCTCCTGCAGTCATGAAAATTCCACCATTTGGAAACATTAAGACACTCTCAATGGGAAAACCATGATCTACTGTTAAGACACTTGCAGGCATCCTAGCGTCGAAAAGCCTGGCTTTATGATCGTAACAGCCTGTAAGAACAATGTCAGGACTTGCGTCGCTAACAGTACCAGTTCTGATATAATCCCCATGTTCTTTATAATTGATAATTTGTTTTTCACTTGACAAATCCCAAATTCTTGCTGTTTTGTCATCTGAACCAGACAAAACTCGAATATTATCTGACAAGAAACGGGCAACTTGAACTGAGCGATTATGACCACGGAAAGTTCTTAATGACGATTTACTGTTAACATCAAATACATTGATTATTCCTTCATCTCCGCCAGCTACAAGAAGTCTGCCATCTGAACGATAACAAGCACTGTGTGCTGCTTCTTTAAAACGACTGATGGTTCTTACAATCTGACAAGTTTGTGGACTATAAATTTGAATTCTGGCTGAACAGGTTACGGCCAGATAATTGGGAGATACTGGACAGAAGTTAATGTGTGTGATGGCACCATACTCTTTGACAGTTACTGGAACTGTCAAGTTGTTCCAATATGATACATCTCTCGTGGCCGTTTCTCCAACTCGTGGAAATGTTTTAGCTTGTGTTTTCTTGAAGGAGGCTGCCATCTTGGTAAACGCACGTGTTGTATGTAAGACTGGTTGATAGTTCTATATAGTCCGAAACTCAGACTGAAGAAAATTGTTATAGACGAGGAAAGAGAAAGGAAAAAATGACTACTGATTTGGATTCTTTTCCAAATCTATATATGAATGAATTAGATGATAAGCTATACAAACAAAATACCCGATAATGATATACATAAGGTATGAAGCCAAACACCAGAAACGGACTAGCTATTTATCAACATTTTTTCAGAGTTATACCCCTTTGCAATATGGCAGAAAAATAAGTAAATTTTAACTATAACAAATTTTTTACATTTATTAATAGAAATATCATGTCTTTATCTCAGTTGCAGTCAAACTTTCTAATAAAGGTGCATCAAGTGCTGACATTAACTGGCAGCTCTAGGAGTTCTATAAGTATAAGAAGCATAAGCAAAACCGAATCTGTACTTAAAAATAGGAGGCGAGAGAGAATGAGAGAAGAAAAGAACAGGCCATTTTCTCCTAAAGATCTAGGCAAAGATGAACTGTCAGCCAAAGCTGTTCATTGGAAAGAAAAAGAAGGGTTTAAATTATTACAAACAGCACTTGCAAAACATGGTGAGTTTTAGATCTTGTTACTCTCTGACTACACTGTTTTCGGAATTGAATTTTGACATTTTCATATGAATTGAAATATCAACTACAAAATACTACTGAGAGTCTTAACTAACTTAGATTGTCTTTGGATTGTCTTTGAATGGATGAAAATGTTAAACACTGACAATAATATTAAATGCAAAAATGATTTTACAGAGGTGAATTTTCATTCTGAAAAGTGGGCCATTTTCAAGTGAATTTTCTAAGAGGAAAGTGTGTCTATTTTAAATGTAATATCACTGAACCTCACATTTCTATGGACCTGAAGACATTCTAAGAAAAATGGCATACAATTGAAAATTTTATTTTGAATATTTATGAAATGAGAGAAAAAATTAAATTCAGAGTTCAATGTTAAATGTAGTACAAGAATATTTCTAAGTAACAGACATTGGTGATCAAATTAAATTCAAACACCTGAAAAAGGCCACCCTCACCCTCCCAGCAATAAGCTCAGCATTGAATTTTCTTCTTTCATTTCACAAAATGATTTTTCCATTGCATGCCATAATCTTAGAATGACTTCTATAGGTCTATTGAAAATAGCTATTAAAAGATGTTGCTGCCCAAAGATTCTTTCTTCTCCTGCCTTGGATTCGTACAAGGCTGTGATTTTGTGAATGTAGAAGTCAGTTATTGTATGGAGTGAATAAAACCATTTTCTATGGAAATTTTCTGGCAGTCTAAATTTTGAGGGTAATTATCATATTTTTGAAATCATTCATTTGTTATTGTGTATAATTTCAGTGGCTCATCCACCAGGAAAAATAGATAAGTCAACTAATAGATTCAAAATTATACCTGAAATGGTTCCAGAATTTATTGTACCTGATTTGACTGATTTTAAGGTGAGCTATTACTGATCTTGTTACAGTTCATCTTGCTTCATTTACTGAAGTCTGGTTTAGAAAGTTTAAAGGGAGAGATTCGCCATTTGCGGGGGTTGATTGTCTGTTTTGGTGAGGATCTGTCAGATATCAATACACTATAAATACAATTAACTGAAAAATAATAATCACAAAATATCCTGGTCCATTGATATGAAAGCTTAAGCCTACACAAATAAAACTAAAACATGAACTCTGTGTTAAACTGAAAAGTTTAAATGTCCCTACACACACCTCTTTAAACAAATGTTCAGTAGGAACGCAGGCTGAAAATAGGCCAGTGGTCTGAAGATCGCATAGCGTGCAACTCTGAGTAACAACATGATTCTAGTATCTAGCTCTGTTTTAATATTTCTAAATACATTTTATACAACCAAAAATTCATCAAGTATTCATTTACTTTTAATATACAACCATGTTTTTCTGTTTCATTTCAGCTTAAACCATATATCTCCTATCGTTCTGAATCAGTGAAACAAGACAAAATAACAGCCAAGAAATTGTTCCATTTATGCTATGCTGATAAGGTAAAGGAAATTAAAGAACAGAAAGCCAGATCACAAGCAGAAGAGACACAGTTACAAAATGAAGATCCTAAAGTGAAGTGAACATTTTTAATATTAGGACTGTGTGTAAAATTTGCTTTTATGTGGAACCAATTATTTTAAGAGACACTGAGTTTCATGGATGATTTAGAATTTTCTATGGAACATGAATATTGCATTTGTGACCAATGATACCTACAAAATGTGACCTACACATATATGGATGATTGAACGAACACTAATAATGTTTGAAATTTTTTGAAACAACACTTTGTTGAGGTAGTTTGTAGATAAAAACTAGCTGTATGTTATAAACATTGAGTATATTGGTAATTATTTAACATGTATTGCCTACCTCCTTGAATTTCTGCAATTTGACTACTATACAAATAGAAATATAAAAACAGCACTTGAATCGTAATGTTACTCAGAGTTTCACGCAATGCGATCTTCAGTCTGCATCCCTACTATAGAACAAGTAGAACTTATTCTCATGTTTACATTTTGAGATGAGTTTAGAACGTTTGTTTAAAGAAGTAGGCTAAGGGGCATTAATGATGGAAAGTTTTTCGTTTACACACAGGTTACATAGTTTTATATATTTATATTTGTGGGTTGTCTTCAAATGTCTTTAAATCGACTAATCATACCTCAGTCTCAGAAAAGGAATTATTTTTGCTAAGCTTATTATTTATAGTGTTCTCAACTCACCATCAAAATACTAGCCCGATTTATCCACGTTCGAAAGTTCTAATGACGACCCATTCTTTGAGTGAGACACTGTCATATATGGAGAAGAAATATAAATATAAAGTGAAATTCCTTGTTTGAGATATTTTTGAACGATTTATGTGATTTTGTACATTTCTAGTGCTTTTGAAGAAAAAGAAATTCACATGTAATCAACCCCCCAAAATGGTGAACCATGGCCTAAATGAAACAAATCTTTTTTTATCAATCATTTAATTCATATCACAGAAAACTTTGTCAAATCAAATTAAAACTGGAATGATCAACAAATAAATAATAACAATCAGAATAATAAATACTTCACACAATTTTTACAATCCAACTTTAATATTGCTTCCAATTTAATTTGGCTCTTTCAATAATGCTGCTTACAGAAAACTGTTCTGATATTGAAGTTTTCATCATCTAAAAATCAAGTATAAAATTTAGATTGAATTCAATTTAGTTATTTGATTCTATTAAAAATATTTTTGAATACTAAAACTATATCGCAAGTAGCCTTTAACATAGTAATAATATATTCAATTTAGTATTTAGTATTATATTTAATTGGCTATTAAAATAGTTTCAAAATAGTATTATATTTATTTATTACATTCAATTTAATTATTTAGTTCATACGATTTTGTACATTTTGATATACATGACTGAAGTCTTTATAACCAATGCACATGCAAGACATCAGGAAGAGTCCATTATTCTCAAAGGTAGCATGGTCTGATAACAATTGGCTTGACATGCACAATTTCAATTAACACTCATCCTACCCAAAGACGTAATAGACTTTTTCATGTTTATATTTTGAAATACATGAAAGCTCAACAATATCATCTTAATTTTCAATCACTTAAGATTCTGAATTAAAAGATGATAAATAATTCTAGAATTTAAACTCAAATCAATTAAGTACAAAAGTTAAAACAAGTTTATCATTTTGTTCATATATTCTAGGCAATCTTAAGGTCCTCTTAAGATACCAATATTGAAAATTAAAATGATTTCTATAATACAATATAAAAATATATAATATCACAGATAGTTGTTTCAATCTCAATTTTTCTAAGTAATTAATCAATAACAGTAACATTTCTGTGATACAATAAAAACAATTCTATATGACATCATATTGATATTGCCTTATGTCTTACCAAAAGTAAGTAAATTTTTACAATAATTCTTAAATTGTAATCAAAAGGTAATGCTATTACATATTTACGTAAATATTTCATATAAGTTGCATGTTTTATTATATTAGGAAGATTATAAGCCTACTCGATGTTTTGTAAGGATACTTAAAATTCAGAGTTTGGAACAGATCATTCTTTACATATTTTCTCATGGTGCAGGCACAAGAATGATCTTGGTTGGTGATTTTTGTCGCTGACTAGGCTTCAGTGTTGTTGAGAGTTTCACCGACCAACGTCACATTTGGAGACAAAAATCTCCAGTCGGTTGCTTGATAATCATATGCAGATCATAATCTGATTGGATGATGACGCAGACAATAAAATATTAACAAATATTAATTTTGATATAAATCCTGTCAGCAATGCGATAACCTTGTCATGGAAGCGCAGACACACACAAGATTTTAAGACTCAAGTCGGTGACAGCGACCAAGACTGTTTATGTGCCTGCACTCTTATAGAGCATGTACTCTTCAAATGAGATACCTAATTGACAAACGAACAGAGTTGCATCAGGTGTATTAAAAGAGTGAGTAACCCCAGCTCATCAGAAAAAACTGCTACAATAACGTTTGTAATATAGCTAATTCTAGAAAAATTTCATTTATGTTGATTTATGAACTAGAGGGTTACTGAATACCATATAAAACTATATAAAAATAGCCATTTTGTCCTCTAACACTCATTTGATGAAATTTTGATGAAATTCAATTATGAATGTACACGTGAAATAAATTCAAAAGAACAGCCCTATTTTAACCTTTAAAAGATTGTTATGAGGTTTTCTTACTATTTTATGTTCTAGGAGACACTGATAGCATCAAAATGCACTAACTAGACCTCATGATGCCAATACCACAAAAGTTGCTAAGGGCCTGTGCAATAGATAGACCAGACCACACCTACTTTTAGTTGAATTCCAAGACCAACAGAAATCTGACTGAAATTTGAAATTGGTGCTTATTGATGCTATAATTGTCCCAAATAGACATAACAAATTCAAAAACTTCTTTCCAATCCTTTCAATATTCACACAGTATTCTTATCCTTTTTGAAGTTCCATATTTTGTTTGATCACTGCCACATTCTGTTTGTCTCTTTCATGCCTCAGTCTTAAATTTTCTAGATCTATCACATCCATTTCTGAGGATTTAGTTTTAGGGGACTCGAGCAAGTGACTGCCCATTGGAATCTGACCTGAAACTTCGTAGGAATTATAACCATTGGGATTAGGTTTGACACTTGGCTTTGGAATTGTCTTTGAGTATTCAACAGCCTGAAAGTAAAATTATATATACCAACATTGTCAAGAAATGTCTAGAATCTTAACACTTGCTTTATCAGCTATTTTTACTCAATTGTAGTAGCTCCAGGTGTATGATTTTAATTCTGAAAAGATAATTCTGATTTATTCTTATACAAAAGTTCAAATAGGATACCTACCAATTGTCTTTTGCTAATCATATCATCTGTAGGTTCTTGTTTTCTAGGATAACTAGGTGGGCGTTTATGTACAGTCTGTTTCTTATTTCTTTCATTTACCATTCTAGCATAATCTGCTTGGCGCTGAAACTTTTCAATCTAAGGAAATAAAATAAGAACAATTGATGCACTTAATGCAACATGACACTGTTTACTAATAAGAAAAAGATAGATAGAAAAACAACCTTTTTACAAGGATTACAATTATGGTTTTGGCCTACAAGATCCGGTTTACCAGCTGGTCAATGACCAAACCACTTTCCTGGATTTTCCGTTTATATTTACAAAAAGGCTCATAAACAATGCACAGAATTGTACATGTTCTTCTTCGATATTTGCACATTTCAGATGACATTTGTGCTCTTTACTGTCTCGTAGACAAGCTGTAGCCATTTCTCATCTGATGACAAATTGCAGTGGAGCAACATGTCCAGCATGTGCAAGGAATGGCTTCATGTAGGCCATACTTTCAGCTCTGCTGACAATAAATCTTGTTGTCCAAACTAACCTTTTCTTTATGTGTTGTACTATCTATATCAGGACCAAGGCTACCTAGTCTAACTTCTTTCTGCATCTTACGATAATCTTTTAAATTATATATCTTATACCAAGGTTCTTCATTCTTCTTCTCTTTCTGTCTTCTGTATTGTACCACATAACTATCTTCTGGATTGATGGGCTTTGTTGGACTACTACCACTACTGGTAGGAATGGGTGGTATGACCTTATAAGGACTGGATACTGGTCGTCCATCTGGTAAATTTACAGGCTGGGAGTAGTCCAAATATTCTGGTGCCGATTCATAATCTCTTGATGAAGGATAATCTTGTCTTTGATCTGGATAATACTGCTGAATATAAAAGAAAAATATTAATGTTGGAACCCATCATAAAAATCAATTCATGGCATATCTTTTCCCTAAAAAATGTTGCTTTAAGATTAACTTATACTTTTTGGGCTTTTGGCAAATTGTTTTGGAAATGAAGTTTTGTATGGTGCAATGAAAAAGCCAAAAATGAACAGAGTTCACAGTACTTGTTACTGGTAAAAAAAGGTAGAAAAAAGGTCATCTAAATGATCTTGGTTAAAACAGTTTGTAGTTACCTCATAATCATAGCCATCATACTCTTGTTGGTAACCTGATCCAAGAGCTCCATAATCTGTAGATATATCATAAGGCGCTCCAACTGGATTTCCATAATCTTCAAATGCTTGTTGTTGGGAGTACAGGTTGGTTGATCCTGACTGAGGTGGTGATAATAACTTAAGGTTCACATCTACACTGATTCTTTGACCATCTTCAGTAACCAATTCACGAGAAATGGGTTCCAGTGACAAAGGTTTACGCAGTGGTGAATGGATAAACCCAGCTGGAGGAAGACTGTGGTTGGCTGGATCAAGTGGCTTTCTATTGGCAATTGGCAATCCACCGTCACTGGGAAATTTTGTGAGTTTTCCTTGCTTCTTTGGACCTTTTTTGTATGACAAATTGCTTGCCTTTTTTGCCCACAGTTCTTCAGCTGTAGTCTGTTTTTGGTTGAGTTGTGGTGAAGAAGCATAGCGTTCATCTGGTTTGCTGTTACTTACTGGAGCAGAATTGGGTTGTTTTTTCTTAGGCTTCAATTTTGGTTTGATGAACCTGTTCTCTAGTTTCATTCCTTCCTCCTTTTTAATCTGTTGTATCTCTTTATAGCTCTTCTTTGCAACTCTGCCATAATTCTTTCTATTATTTTCTATGTAGTCTACCTTGGGCTGTTCGTTTCTTGAGGATTCTTTTTGAGGAGATAAAGTACCCTCATTTGTTGGAGTTGTATCATCATCATAGATATTTTGATCATCTTCATCATAGCCCTGATCTTGATATGAATCATAAGAATAGCGATCTTGAGAAGCTCTACCATAGGGCACACCTGCCGCTGGTTGTGATCTTGGATCTTGGTTCATATAAGGGTGTGTTATTGGATCTTGGTTCATAACATGCTGTATTCTTGGATCTTGGTTCATCACAGGTTGTGATCTTTGATCTTGATTCGTAGCAGGATATGATCTGGGATCTTGGTTCACAACAGGATGTGATCTGGGATATTGATTCATAACATGCTGTGATCTAGGATCTTGGTTCACCACAGGATGTGATCTGGGATCTTGATTCATAACATGCTGTGATCTAGGATCTTGGTTCATAACATGATGTGATCTGGGATCTTGGTTCATAACGTGATGTGATCTGGGATCTTGGTTCACAACAGGATGCGCTCTCGGATCTTGGTTCACAACAGGATATGCTCTGGGATCTTGATTCATGTTCTGTAATCTGGGATCTTCATATTCATCATATTGATTAAATTGATGTTCTTGTCTTGGATACTGATTTATGTTAGGATTTGATCTTGAGTCTTGGTTGTTCATGGGCTTTGACCTGGGATCTTTAAAGAATTGTTCAGAGGGTGGGTGTATGCCTTGTTGGTTGTTTCTGTGTAGGTCATAATCATTTTCATTCTCTTGATAACCAGCAATGCCGACTCTGTAAGCTGGTGTTTGTGATGGGTGCTCACTGACAGGACCATATCTAAGATCTGGACTTTCTTGTATCTGATGATATGACTTGGCTTGTTGAGGCATGGGTTGCATGTACATATCACCCTGAGCATAATAGGATTCCTGACTTTCCTGTTGTTGAGGAAATCTTGGTTGGACACTTGGCTGTCGTGTTGGTGTTTGATCATTGTGCTGGTGATATCCTTGTTGATAATCATCCTGATACTGTTCCTCCCATGGTTCAACCATTGGATGGTGTTGATAAGAATTTGGTTGTTGAGCTCTTTGCTGCTGCTTCAATGGACTTTGATTAGGATGAATTCCTTGCTTTGAACCTCCATTGTGTGGATTGTAGAGATCTAAGGAGTCTTTGACAAAATTATTGTGAGGTGTGTCTTCAACATCTAATGAATCTCTTGCAAACTCTTCATCACTGTCTACTGGTAATGTTAATTTGGGAACACTCAGATCAGAGACTCTCTTTGTATTTTCTCCAATCCTTGTTATAAGATTCACCTGATAATTTGTTTCCCTTTCCAGTTCATCTTCATCATCAGGATCATACGAAGGTCCTGTGGGCAGTCTATGACCTAATCCTGGAGCTCTCTCTGGTAACTGACGAGGAGCAACAGTAAGTTCTGAAGGTTGACTCATTGCTGATCTTGTAGACTCAGATGGTTTCAGAACATACTGTCTACTGTTGTTGACTCTAGGATTGGACTCTGATTCATCAACATCCTCATATCTGTTTGAGTCAACATATTCAAGAGAATCCTCATAATGGACTCGACGACTCCCCTTACTCCCTTTCATGGGACTGACACTTTCTGGTGGTTCTGCAGGGACCTGCAAGTTCCTGTGTGTATCCTGATCATCACCATAATCATCCACTCGACTGCTGACAAACCTATACTCTTCTTCTTCAGCTTGTGTGAAAGTTGGTGACTCAATGTACACACGTTGATTTGGAGTCTTCTTACTGGTCATGCTTGTTTGACTAGTTGCTTTTATTGCTTTCTGATTTGTACCCTTTGTATCTGATCCTAAATCTACTCTAGACCTATTTGCCTCTAAACCACTAAAACTACTCACTGGTTCTGTACTATGCACTCCTTTCACATTAGACCAGGAATCCTTGGCGTCTAAACTATCAACGCTATAATTACTAATCTTTTGTGTTGGCCTTAATGACTCTTCTGATTCAAACTGAAGAGCATTATATGAAGTTTGGAGATGTGGAGAACCTTCACCTGAGTATCTGTGCTGATAATCAGAGGGTTCTGCTAAATAATTATTGTATGTTATAGCCTCTGAAGAGTTATTATTAGTATCAACCTTGGTTTTTCTTGAATTTACTCCCGTGCTTCTTTCATCCACAAGGGGTACTTGAGAGTTCGAAATATTCTTACGAGGACTGTAAGAATCAAAATTTGCCTCCTGCTCTGCTGTAGGCTTGATGCCAACTGCTCTTAATAATGCTGGATTAACTACGGAAAATACCTTACTACCACTGGGATGTCTGCTTTTAGCGCCACTTTTCTTATCTAAATCAGTCTCTTCTAATTCTGGATTTGGTAGGCCAACATATCTTCCATCATATTTATTAGCATTTTCTGAATTGTTTTGGTTTTTGTTCCTTTGACCTACATTTTTGGACAGAAACCTACTTTGTTTTAAGGATTCTTCAGTTTTATCTCTGAGAAGTCTCAGAAGATCTGAATTTTGCGTAACTATTCTACCCTGTTTCTCGGTTTTATTATCACTCATCTCCTGAACCACTTTGTTACTGCCATTTCAATGCTTCATAATATGAACTGAAAAGATAAACAGGAGACAGATATTATATTTACAATGGATAAGCTAATCACTCCTAAGAATTATAAATTTATTTTCCTATCAATCAAAAACTGTTTGAAAGTGTCATCACGTCTCAAGACATGCCGTCATTGGCAGCAGTGATGATGTCATATATATTAGTAGCCATGTTATTTATAATGGTTTGGAAGAGGCAATCTTATAATTTTAGTTTATATTGAACAGAGCAGGTCCCAGGGAAAGCAGATAATCATAAAAAAAGGTTGAAATTGAGCTTTTATCAGCACTAATTTAGGACTGACCATGATCTTTTAAAAATGGATTATGGGACATGCCTTTCAAATGGTCATATGTCAAGTGTTGGATCAATTCAGACACAGAGAGACTCAGAAGACGTGGAGTGGAGTAGACCTAATAAATAAGTCTTACTACAGTCTACCTTACGTCTTAACTTAGTGCGCTTCTTCCCTGAACCAAAAATGACAAAAAAGCCTACAAAATTGGACTGAAATACACGAAAGAGTACAATATATAAAAGGGTAGTGTGTTGTATAATGGAAATTGTTTTAAAAAGACTGAGGATCTAAATCTAGGCCTATATGAACGTCGCTTTTTGTATCAAATATGTTTACCTTAACACGACGCCATACATCCCTCAAATCCCGAATTGTTTACGTTGTCTCGGCAACATTCAGGTCGTTTCGTATATGTTTATCTGGCCATATGAAATCATTCTTCCGAATAACTACTTAGCATTAAAACAATTTATGTGGAAGCATAGTGAATTCTTTCAATCGAAATATTGTATTCTAATTACCCTAATTGAGGAGTTTTATAAGTATAACTAGTGTTTTTTTTACGAAACGTCTTAAATGCAGATCGAAATTAATTGACGAAATGGCTTCTTTCTCAGCCAATCATATTGCACTTTCATTGTTTACATCAAGATGGCGGAAGAAAATGACGAATATTTTCAGCTTTTGGAAGAAATTGACATTAATCAGTTAATGCTTTTGCAGGTACTTATAAATTTCGTAAACATGTATCGGTATGCTTAAAATAATAATGTCAAAAGTTTTCGCGATTATTAGAAGTGGGCAAACATTACTCTTGCTCTTGATATTTTTTGAAAATAAACTTATCTTGTCGCAGCTTGTTTTTGATTTCTAAATCGGGTTTCCTTCTGTCATTGTCAGTGATTCAGGTCGTTGGGACTGATAAGGAAAAATAATTGAAGATCCCGTGTTAGCCAGCAGGTTGTGCACATATGATCCTTCAACAGTTGGAAAAGTAGTAAATGCCACTGTCCTGACTCCTGGCCAATTTTTTCTCATTTCACACTGCATGGCATTGGTGACTTCATCAGCCCATTTGGTGCAGAAAAAGGAAAACTCTGTTCATTTCATTCCAGTTTGTCTCAGCAGTTATTGGCAAATAAGGATAAGTCGATACCAGTAACCAAAAATATATTGTTCATTACTACTAAGCCTTATATGAATTTATTTTTAGGCTTACATCAGAGGAACACTAACAAGAAGATGGCTGACAGACCTCAGACTTGAATACCAAAAAATTTGTCAAGAAATTGAAAGAAAAGATCTCAATGTAGAATGGCCATCAGAACAACCTTGTTTGCCAAAGATATCCAGCAAAAGACACAGAAAATCACAGAAAAGTTCAGAAAAATCCAAAGACATAAAATTTTCTGTTGAAATTCAGACTGATTTTGAAAACTTCTCTGAACCTAAAGACAATCCTTTAAATTCAGTTAGTGCACGAGGAACTGGAACTGTATCTGATCCTGTGGTCATTAATGATTCAGTGTTAGATGTCTGTAATCAAACAGACCGAGAACAGGACAGGCTGGACTCTTTGGACAGTATTCCAGTTAGAGACTCAGACTCACAGAGTCAAGCAGTACCAAGAGAACATTTGAGCATAGAAGAGACTTCTGATAAAGAAGAAAATTCGTTGGTGCCAAATTATGGAGAAACAAATGCAAAAGAAATACACAAAACAGATGCCAGTAACTCAGTTTTGTGTGATGTCACATCAGTTTGGGATGCTGAATTGTCATCATTTGCTACAGGTAATTATCGATTTAAAACCATCTTGCCATTAGGTCTTTCTTTATATCTTAAACACACCTATGTACATTTTGATATGATCCATTAGCAATCTTCTGTGATGCTCAAAAAATGAGGTAGGTTGCGTTTATATGGAGACATTAACATTTTTTGTATTTCAGAAGAGATCAGATTGCCAACAGAGAAGAGTGAACTAAAAGAATTGAGAAAGAATCTAGCTATGGAATTATTATGGATACAACAAGCTATTCAAAGTAGAAAGAATGTAAGTACCAAAAGTGCTGGTAATCATATGTTATTGATTGATTATTGACAAGCCTGTTAAATTGGTTTGTGTCTGACAATCCTTACAACAATATTAATCCACAAAACACTGAATTCTTTGATCAAGAATATGATTTGATTTCTTTAATAGAATTGTCTCTTTTTTGTTTCAGTACTTAAGACTAAAAAATCAGATGGGATCCTGAAGATATAAGGAAAAGTACTGATTCAAAAGAGAACCTTGTGAAATGAAATGAATGGAGTTTTACATCCTACTCTTCTGTACCTTATTTGGCTAATGAAGACGAGAGAGGAGCTTGGAGCCAGGGCCATGACTTATAACCTATAATTTGGTCAATGACATAATGTTGTATTTTGTTTAACTATAAAACACTATATAAAGTTTCTATTTATTATCATTATGTATCATTTACATACAACAAATAACATTTTATGTCATTAAAAAACGTTTCATTGCTGTCTTCCTTTTAGTCTGCTAGATTTAAACTGCTTGATTTCACTTTCTCCAAATAACTTTTAAATCTGATTTCCAAAATGGATCAGCATTACATAGAAGTTACTTTGTTCCCATAAATATGAATCAGGCAATAAAGACAAAAATTGACAAACATTTTCACTTATTGAATGGAATTTCAGGAATATGAAGTGCTAGACAAAATCAGGCAACACCAGAAATCTGGCCTTGGAATAAGCCTTTCAAACATTGTCATTATTATTTCTATGGAATTTTATCCTTCTTCGGAATATGAGGCACATAACAAGGATTTGTTAATCCTATATTGAGTTGATCTTGTGTCTAGTTCCCACCAGTTTATGTAGGCAATGGTATAGCATTAGCTACTAATGGTAATATTTCCTCTGTACGTAACCTCCAATGTTTAATATCTTTAGATATCTCACACCAATATTCACCATGATGAGGTTCAGCTGCCGTACATCTTTTTAATATTTCATTTTGACTTCTCTGAAAATATAATTCAATAATGCAAAATAATTAACCCAAAAGAAATGATTTAATGCTCAGACAAAGTGACATATTAATGAAAAGAACTGTTGTATTTGAACCCTTGAATGTAAATGAAATAAAAAATAAATATACTGTAAATTCCAATTTAAACTTCATTTGAAAATGGCAGCATTAAAAGGTCGCTCTTGTGTAATCTAGCAGTTGGAAATCTTTTGAAAAAAGCAATCTACTATACCTCATCTCCATGCATTAATTCAAATTTATAAAAATTAGCCCAGGTATCACCTAGATCAGGATCTATTTTAACTGTTCTATTAAACCAATCTCTAGTTTTACTTAGTTTTCTTTCTGTCCAAAATAATCTAAAAATAAATATACATACATAAAACATGTGAAACAAGCACAAAACCTTTCTATTTAGAGCTCTAGTTCCAATATATGTCCTTCCACCTAAAACTTGCATGAAAGAAAGCACACTGCCTCCCGACTTGAGCTCTAGTTAAAATATATCCTCCTCAAAATAAACTCATAGCCTCAAATCTAGAGCTCTAGTCATATGTTTTAATGTAATGCCCATAATATAGAGATATTTTAAGTGTAATACATTTTTAAAAATATTGCTAAAATATTGACTGTTATATATGGATTTTGAGAATAAAAATCGTGAAGTTCACAAATTTGAAAGTGTTACCTAGAAGCTGCTAATAACACATTAGGATCATGTTCACATTTTCTCAATGCATCCACAGATTTTGTTTTTCTCTGAGGTCGTGGTTCCATAAATATAGCTTCTGCCCATAATATACCAGAGTTAGGACATTCTTGTAGTGCTACCATAGACAATACACAGAAAGTATTAGACAGGGCCATATAACTTTTGGACTTTGACCTATAGATTAGTGCATGTTCAGTTTTCTACTTTCTAAATTTAAAGGCCATGATTCACCATTTTCTAGGGTTGATTTGGGTCTTAAAAAGAAAAGAGGGGTCATCATTTTATCTTCTTTATGTGGATAATTGTGGTCACACATTGATTTGAAGAATCAAATTTCAATGGTGATCTGTGAACATTATTACTGATTAGCTTTGTGAAAAAATTCCTGTTTTTAAGACTAAGGCACGATAAGTCAAACAGATGGTGCATCTGTCCCTTTAATATGCGAATCGAATACAACAACAGCAAATGAACCTTCTGAAACACATAATAGTCTTTCCTAATAATCTAAATTTAACTTAAATTTCAGAAAGATTTGTACCTTTAGCCATTAATGTAGATGCTATATTTCTTAATCCAGCTCTATTTTCAACTCTTACAGCTTCCAACCTGTATTAAATTATTTAAAAAACTAAATAAAACCAGGTAATAATAATAGCTTTTAATAAAATTGAAATAAAACATTAAGATACTCAATTTGTGAAAGAACAATAGGTCAAAGTGTTTCAGTCTTGACAATTTACTTACCAAAGTTCTGGACATCTTGGATTTTTAAGTCTAGCTTTTTCCATGATAGATCTCGCTTTAGTCAAATGTCCTAATTTCTCTTCTTGTCTAGACATTAATAACCATAAACCTGTTGATTGTGGACATTTTCTTAACTAAAATCAAAAAAACATTGATGTAACAATCCTTGACTATAGATGTATATGAAATAAATTGACATTTTTGATGTTCAATATGACTTAGATGTGGCGCTAGATTGTTGAGCTCAATCAACAGTACATAGACATAATTCAAAATGGCGCAGAATGGAACAGAAGTGTAAAATTGAATCTAACATATCTGGTCCTATATCTTCCCAAATGATGCCTAGAATTGGAACAGACGGCCATGGTAAAGAACTTGCAAATAGAGCACCACCCACGTGATATTTGGATTAGGGTAAATTGTGTAACATACCAATGCTACAATCAAATATGGCTGCCAATTAAATGCTGATAGAAATGTGCAAAGAACTTACCCCCTGATTATAGGCTTCCTTAGCTTCCTCCATTTTACTGGCTTGTTGTAATATCTGACCTTTCATCATCCATAACTACAATACAACCCAATATTAATAAGATGGTTTAGAGCATTAGACTTGTGACTTGCTATCGAATTGTTACTAGTACCCATGAAGCTTTGTAGACTTGAAGATGCCATGAGGATGGGACCCATGTTGAGATCTAGTGAATACAAGGCCACATGCCAGATACTGTTTCTTAATTCAAAACTTATCCGAGATCTTTTGGATATAATCCTACACACATTAATCTGAAAAAAACTGTGGTCCTTAAGGGTAATATAGGTCCTCATCCTTACTTAAAAGGCCCTTGTGTATTTAGAGTTTACCATAAGAGGCTATGTCAAATAAATGTGCCCTTTATGTTAATTAAGGAACTACAACTGCAAGTTTACATGCTCATCGATTAGTAATACCTTAGCAAAATCAGGATAATGTGAGACAGCATCATCTAATAATTGTTTAGCTGTAGATATATCTTGTAGACACCATTCTAACTTTACAGACTTCATAAATACCTAGAATATATCAAACATCATTATAAATACATTTCTTTAACAATACATCTCTTTGAACTCTTTCTGAAGGTCAGTTCCAAGGTTAAGTCATCTTTATAATTATGTTAATCAATTGAATGAACTCAATTTAAGCTACCTGTATCATTTTATGAAAGAAACTTTATATTCTAGTCACCTATGAAAGAGCACTAAACGGCCCAAACACATATTCTTGAAACGATCTTAGAGCTAGGATATCCTAGAAACAATGTAAGAAGTTAAGAACCTAGGACATGCAGGCACTAAGATTGTTTTGAGAATTGCTAGCTTTATAAAAACAGAAACGGTTGCTAAATTCTTTCTCCTAGTGTTTAACAATTTGTGGGTTTTTTGGTTATTTTTTCGGTTTTCTCATCAATGTCAGTGGATTAATCCTTGTTTAATGAACTTCATAAAGATTTGAAAAACGGTACAATTCTAATTTTTTATTGTTACCTTTATATCTACCTTCATTTTCACTATGATATAAATATTTCAAAATATACCCTAAAAATTGGTGTTCACTGCATTTTTAAGTAGAAAATTTGATTATTTTAAAATAAAGCTGAAAGACTGTTAAATAACTTACTCTAGCAGTAGGAGCACTAGCTCTAGCTTTCTGTAATAGACGTCTAGCTCTTTCAAACTCATTATTTTCACTCTCTAATTTAACAGCAGCTAACCAGATCTCTTCACTGTTAGGATTAGCTTGAAAAGCTAGAGCTAGAATACTACGTGCTGCCGGTACATCACCCTGAAATATATTGTCATAAAATATTGAATCTGTTATTTAACAGACATAGGAATTTGTTTTCATTACACAGAAAATTGACATGGAACAAAAAACCTTCTGTAATATCTATAGTTCTAATGGATCTCATGGGCAAGAAAACTTGTTAAATTTCATTCGGATATCAACTTTTAAAATTTGAAAATTACTTACAGCCAGCCATTTTGATTTAGCTCCCATCAACCATAAGACTTCTGCTTTAGGACAATGAGCTACAGCACGTTTTAACAAAGCTTCTAAAGATTCTCTGAAAAACATCATTTATGATTGCAAACGCAAAATTCAGCATCCAAAACAGCTAGTCATGAGGACTACAGAGCAGCAGATGCTTAAAGTGGATCTCTAGATTCATTCCTTTATTTTAATGGTCTTGATGGTTGTTTTTTGTCTTGCTATGTGTATAATTTGATATATCATGTGGTTTAGTTCTCCTGCACCTGATACAAATGTTTAATAGAATGTATCTGAATTCTTGGGTTTTGGCACCTTTCCACACTATTCAACAAACTCTCTTGGACACAATTTTCAAATTGACCCTCAAGCAAGATATATCTTAATTTGATTTAAAAGCGAATCTCCTTATCATTATTGAATGTAAAGAGGTGCTATAAACTATAACAGTATATTCACCTTGAACCATGATTCTTTTCAAAATAAGCAGCACGTAACCAAATACTCTTTTTACTGGGGAACACTGTCAGAGCATGGGCATAAATAGCACGAGCACATTCATACGCTTGATGAGATGCACACTGAAATCAAAGAGGATATCAAATTATAACTCAATTCATAGGTTATTGATTTAATTGTAGACAAACCTAACATTCAATTTCCATTCTGTAAAATGTTATGCATGGCTTAGATTAGTTAAATTGAGCTCTATCAGCTGATAAAGAAAATGTTTCAAACAACTATAATACCTACAAACACAGAAGTGTATAGTATCTCTATTACTATCAGAATATATTTCAACTATACACATGAAAAACAAATACAGGCAAAGTTTTGCCTCAACGAATTAAACAGAATGCTTACAGAATCTGCATCTTCCATCCAAGTATGTTTTCTATCTTCTTCTTCTACCCCTACACTGATAACATTACGGCTGAAATATATTTATATTTCAAACAAATAATGAGGTGTATTCACAAAGGGTCAACTTTGTTTAGACGGACAAAAACTGAAAGAAACCTTAACCCTTTCAACCCGAGCAGCAGGTATACCAGCCGTTACTAAGTGAATTCATACGCTTTTATTTTTATTATTTGGAGTTCAGGATGTATTACATTATATTTCATTTACACTCAGGGTTCAAGGGTTAATATATCATTGAGCTAGTAAAGAAGGCAAAAAGAATGCCTCTGAGGCTCTTTCTAAGAGGATTTTTAGACTCTGTATGTGTATCAAAGAAATTATAGCTTCTATTTGCATCTTTACAGTCCAATTGATTATGACATCACTATTACAAATTTCGTTATCAGATATACATAAACAGACTTTTCAAACTGACAAAATTTAAAGTAAAGATAGAAATCAAAACTTACATAATGGACTGACAAGTTATAATACTACCAGATTTCTCACAATCTTCACCATCTTTAATCCATTGTTCTCTATTAATCTCTACCATATTACTTCTCAGTGAGTTGATAGCTGACAACATATAAAAAGAACATGGCTTTGAACATTTAATGAATATACAACCATTAGCTATGTAACTCTCAAAAATATATATTTGGAAACCAAGAAGACTCATTAATGCTTGGGTCAATCCCTGCATAAGGTGATTTGAATTTTTCAACCAGGCTACCGATCAGTCTCAAAGACTGAAGGGGGCAGTATGGAATAGGGTAATTCAGATGACAGCCCTTTGACAGTTGTCATCTATTTCCAGTTTTGTGGTTAAAATTTTCCTATTGCACATTGCATTATCTAAAGCAGGTTTCAACAAAAACTTGATTAATAATCTTACCTCTGTCTACAATTTTCTCCACCATAGCAGTATTACCATTAGCTTCCTCTAATTTAGCAGCTGTTATCCAAATCTGTCTATCAGTTGGTATATTTTCTCTGGCTTTATTTAAAACTTTACGAGCATTTTCATAGGTTTCTAACCTAGCCAAGGCTAACCATAACTATAACAAATAATGATACCACATCATGTAACAAATTGAATGAGTCCTAAAGTGTAGTTTAAATTTCATTGACTTTGCGACAAATTACAATGTCATTCTCTTGCAATTTGACTAAGAGTAAAGTAACCATGGAAACAACATTGCCCTTCAAAGGAACCCATCATAATACAAAAGGGTTGAAACCTTTTGCTAATTAAAGAAACAGTTTACAAAAAGGGCCAGGTATGCCTCTAATTTCTAACGAAGTCAATGGTTGCTATCAGTAAGGCATAAAATTGGGACTAAAAGCTTACCTCTACACTAGTAGAACAACATTCTACAGCTCTAGATAACATAATTCTAGCATCTTCTTCTTCTTCTAGTTCTACAGCTGTCTTCCATAACTTCACAGAATTAGGAATCTGTTCTAAAGCTGAAATATCAGAAAATATTGTTTAATAAACCTTTAAAATATATTTCTACTTTTGGAGCCAGGAAAGCTAGCTTCACTATTGCTAAAGATGCCAATAATATCTATAAAGGACCTTTGCGATAGTGCTCATAAAAGGTTTAGTTCAAGTGAAATTGCAGAACCACAAATTGGAATGGTGCAAATTGATGCTATCAGTGTCCACTATACACATCTAAAGGTTAGAAAATCGCCTTTAAAATACCTTTTCTAAACACTCTTTTCTTAGCCTTTAATTCAGGTTCTATTTCAGCAGCTTTAATCCAGACTCTAACAGAATTAGGTAGATGTCTTACAGACTGAGCAATAACAGCCTTAGCTTGATCACCAGGCTGAAACAATTTATACCAAAATATTAGATACGAGTTCTAGTCATGTAAAGCCTGAATGAATGTTTAATTAGTAAAACATATGAAACAACATCACTTTTGTATTAGTTTGAAAGGATTATGGGATGACTTCATGAGCCAACAATTTTGTCATATTCAATATCATGTTCTTGGTGACTCTAAAAGACTTGCCTAGAGTGGTCTAATTTGTTGACCTGCAGGAAACTGGATGTTGGAACTTAAATGTGAAAAGTGATAATACTGATATCTGAAATTGAGTTCTATCAGACGACAAAGCAGATTATCAGACGACTTTATCCCATAACTGTTGATTTATCTGTATTTACCAGTCAGGTCTGATTGAAGCTTCAAAATAAATGACTGCAATTTTGATCTTTTAGATATTTTCTATGCAAATGAATTTTTTTAATTTTTCATGAAAATTGGTACAAGACCTAAATCTAATTGATTAAAATGTCTGATTGAGAAATTCTAAAGAACAAACCCTGCTTTATTCCTCAAAAATTAACCCCAAACTCACCATTAGTCTAGCAGCTTCTAACCAAACATCTTCAGATTTAGGACATTCTTCACATCCTTTCATAATCAAATTTCTAGCAGCTTGAACTTTACCAGTAACTTCTTCTAACCTAGCTGAAGCTATCCAGGCTGGAATAATATTCAATTCATGTTATATACTGATTACATTTTATATCGCTAAAAGCAAGGACACATCAGAATCAAGGTAACCATTTTGAAAATCTTTCTTAAAGGGACAGATGCCCCGTTTTTTGGACCAATTATTCTTTTGTCTCAAGAAACAGGAATATTTTAGCTAAGCTAATGGAAATTTGAATGTTCAAATCCATATGCGTCCAGAATTATTATTAATATATTATCAAAAAATATATCACTCGTCAATTTAACATACTGTGTGATATATAGAAAAGACATATATAGAAATAGTGAGTAAATTTCCTAGTTTGAAGTAGTTAGGAAGGAATTATGCGATTTTCATACATTTCTAATACTTCTGAAGACTATTTACATGTATTCAAGACTAAAATTAACCTCCCAAAATGACACACTTGTCCCTTTAAAGTTTAAGTAGCTTAGCTCCTTCCATTAGGATAATATAATATTTATGACGTCACTAGAGGGGGGAGCTATCGGAAGCTACTATTGATATCTATGAAGTTCCCCTCTAATGACGTCATAAAATGCAAGAACCACAGACATCTGATTGAAAATTGGAATGGTGTAAATTGATGCTATCAGTGCCCCATACACATAAAAAGTTTAGAAAACCTCTTTACAATCACTTTCAACCTAATAGTACAGCTTATGTTTATATTTTGATATTGTTCCCTGAAGTACACAAATACAATAAGCAAGTTTTACCTGGTGGATGTTTAGGATTGGTCTCTCTCACTGATTTTAATAATAATCTAGCTTTTTTAACATCACTGAAAGAAACAAAATAGGCATTAATCAACTTAAATATATCTTATTTTAAGAGGCTTCAAGAAGCAGCATTTTCTGATTTTTCACAATGGTTTTAACCAAATAACATCACATAATGTTAACAAATACGCTTTTAATCATTTGACATGTAGTTAATAGTCTAATGACATTTCATTCATACACAGTGTTCAAAGAGTTGAATGTTAGATCTCAAATACAGTAAACTTACTTGATATCTCCACCATGTGTAGGTAACATAGACTGTAAATCTGTTAAATAACCTTTAGGATCTACTACTGTCTGTCCTGTTACAGAATCAGATACCTAAAACAAAATCTACATGTTTCAGGTTCTATTTTATCATTTCTACATTGCTCTACAAATGATGTATAGAGCATTATTTTTAATATACAGAATTATTCAGGAAAGATACTAAATATAGAGACCAGCAGTTTGTTTTTTAGGTAATAATTACAAAATCCATTGATAGCAGAGCTGAAGCCTACACAAATAAATTCAAAACATTTATTCTGTCTTAAACTGAAAAACTTTCCATCATTTATGCCCCCGAGAGCACTTCTTTAAACAAACATTCATCTCGAAGTGTAGACATGAGAAAAACTTTTACTTGTCTAACTTCAGTATCAACACAGGCTGAAAAAAGGTCAATTGTCTGAAGATCGCATAGCGTGAAATTCTGAGTAACAACATGATCCAATGCTGTTTTAATATTTCTTTAATAGATATACTCAAAATAAAGAAGATTGCTTGAGTTCAAAAATATATTTGTTCTAGTATTTCTACAATACATACCTGCGTAAGTTTAATATCCATCAGA
The DNA here is from genome assembly GCF_000327385.1 of Lottia gigantea. Classification (NCBI taxonomy): domain Eukaryota; kingdom Metazoa; phylum Mollusca; class Gastropoda; family Lottiidae; genus Lottia; species Lottia gigantea. The sequence goes on along the minus strand of NW_008707910.1, from coordinate 278,393 downwards.
GTGTTTCTAGCTTGTCCTATTTTTCTCATATCAATATCACTACTAGAGGTAGAGAAACCTGGTGTTATAGTACCAAATGGTGATGTTAACCCTCCAAATTTCTAAAAAAAACAGAATCAGATACAGTTGAAATATATTTAATATTATTCATTCTTCACAGCGTCTATGAGGCTTTTTAGGCAAATGGAGGGATGCAATCAATACCAATGTGCAATGGGGAAAACTGTGAGTCACTTAGGCCTGCATCACTTACAGAGGTAAACTAGCCTGAAAAGAGATATCATCTTGACCAATGTCTTAATTCAACCCCCTAACATCAAGGTAAGTGATTAAGTGACTTAAGTTTCAATTATTCACTTGATTTACCTGTTCTTGTGCTGACAAGTTGGTATTCATGGATCCACTAGAAGCAGCTTTAGCTAGTACACTATCAGGTACTGGTGTAAACCTATACAAAGTACAAGATAGATTGATTCTTAATTTATCATAATATAAATATATGTTAAGGAGAAGTATTGATATTCTAATACCACATTACAGCATGTTTTGTGAGGTTTTATAGCACAGTCGGTTAGAGGCGTTGGTTCTCTACATGAGGCATTGGTTTGCTTGGTTAAGTCGAGCAAATGTCGGCTGTGAGTTCCAATCTCCATTGGCGTGTGATAGTCCGATGACCTTGAATAAGTCAACTTCACTCATAATTCCAGTGGACCCAGCTGTAAATGGGTACGGATAATCCAGGAAAGATCAATGCCAAGAGGTCATGTGGGATCTTGAGGAAGAAAATTTCAAAAGGTGAGACATTTAATTTTCAAACAATACATGTGTTCGTGAATAGAAGTTAGAAGTGAAATGGAGTTTTACATCCTACTTTTTTTTTATATTTTGTTCAAAAAAGGAAAAATCTTACTTTTCAGCTCTTGCATTTCTTTGTTTTCTATTTCTAGCATCACCTACTTCAGGTAAACTCATCCATTCATCTGAACTTACTTGAGCTAAATCTCTCTGAAAATATCAATATTTAGAGATAAACACAATGAAAGCCATAGAATATTGGATCTTTTCAAGTCTACTTCCACTTTCATCCATTAATTAGTTTAATTCTTGACACAAACCCATTAAACCAAGCTGGAAGAAGTTTGGTGTGCAGTAATTTCACATTTTTTTGGGGGTCTATCTTTGGGTTCAAAATTTGTGTTTCCAGGTCTTGTGTTCTTAACTTTGTTATTCTCTTGATTGTCATCAATAATTATTGACCAAAACATCATCCATATCATATTACAGAGGCATATATAAACACTTTACACTTTACATAGAATACTGCTAATTGTTTTTGTTATTTTTCTATTATATGCAAGCACAAATTTTCCAGCTGTCTTGCCGGATTCTATGCTGTCATATGCATAGCACTTTCCAATGGAAAGGTTCAAATTGGTCAACTCTACCTTTAAGTCTGAAAACTGTTGTTGAATTTTAGGTCTTTCTTGACGAAACTTCTCTAATTCTTGTCTCAGTTTCTCTTCTCTTCTTTCTTTCCTTTTCTCATCCATTCTCTTATCTACAGCCTCATAAATAGCATCAGCTTCTTCATCATCTTTATCATAGGGATCTTTACTACATAAACTACCTCCATAACCTGCAAACTGGTGTACAACAAGAACCACTTAGACATGGTATAAATATATTAAACTTAGGTGTTCACTTAAGATATACTAAGGCAGTGCTTCTCAATGGAGGAGGAATTGTCAGGGGGTAAATGGGGCATGTTAATGATATTATGAACGTGGTTCATTGAAGATAACTGAGTGAGGTGATCTACGACTGAAATTGACATCATACACCTCTTGAAAGAAAATATCTCGATATGTGGAGTAAGATTTTATATCCATTTGAGGTTAATCTTTGAATACATTTTTCCAAGTGAAATACATGTACTGAACATGGAAAACCCACTCTCAGTCTGAGTCAGAGTGTCAGATAGTTTTGCAAGGTACAGGCTCTATTTTGTTTTCAAGCTACATCTTAGATGATTTATGTCAATGTTAGAAGAATCAACATTTTTATTCTTTATTTTTTGGATAGCTGAAGATCAAAACTCATAAATTTGACAAAAATAAAAAAAAAATATAAAATTTCATATGTTATGTACTATGTTCAATATTTTTTCACCCCCACAGAGACACACATAATGACTTACTTCATCAAAATTTGCTTCACTTAAATCTTCTTCCTCTTCTTCTTCTTGTGTTCTACTCTTTTTAATTGGTACTGGATGTCGATCATCACTATAAATATATGTCAATCAATAGCAAACAAAGGGGATTCCAAGATTGTGCTTTGACTTGTTTTTAAATTATTTAACATGCACCCTTGAAGAATTGTTCCAGGTTTTCTCACAGAAAATATCAATAAATGACCTTTTAGACACAATTGTTAACTCGTCATCAAATCATCCACATTATCATTTACGAAAAAACCGAAGGCTGAGGAGTAAATTATAAATGTAGGCCTACCAATATTCAATATGGTGTTAATTTTTTTGCCTTAACTAGCACTTAATGTAACCTAAATTAGCCTAAAGGTGTATAGGCGTTAGTAACAAGTTAACTTACGTTGCATCATCTGCATCTCGAGCTGGACCAATATCAGATCTAGTTGTAAATCCAGTAGCTCTATAATAAAGTACAAACAGATGAAATTTGTTTCAATCTCAGTAATAATAGCATAACAACAGGATAGGGTCTACCAATGATTCATATTATTGAATTAAAACTGATGTTTCAGAAGCTATGCCAATAACATTGTATATACAATTCTTAATTAGAAGGAGGCGATCAAATGAACAGTTAAATGCTATGCTTCCGAATTCATGTATAAAGCAAGCCTGGGAGTTGGGAAACCACAGACACCAATTCATTCGTTGAAAAGGAGAACTTTACAATGGAAATGATAATAGCTAGCGCTATGGATTGTAACAAGTAGAGTATAAATGATTTCATACCCTCTTCCTAATCCAGGAACATAACCTAGAGGAGCTGGTAATCCAATAAAACTTTTCTTTTTCTTGCTAACTAAAGATTGTACCGACATCTTGAACGTAATATTATCAACAGAACGGATTTCCTTGCATCTGATTGGTCAGCAAAGTTAGAAGCATATTTAACAATTTCTTATTCGAACACAATCTTAATCCTGAGTTTGCAAATTAAACTACTTAATCGACTGAAAACGAATTAAATATAACAATATGGAGTACAAAAACACAGTTATATTTAAGTTTTCAAATTTCGAGACACGTGGCTTGGGGTCTGATTCTTGAAAATATCGAATATAGATAAAATGAATTTTAGCTAACTTCAGAAGTTGACCATTTTGGGTTCTAATATTAGAGAACTATCAAAATGGCAGCCCCCATGAAGCCGCAATCTCTTTCTTGCGTTTCATGGTCCAAATATTTGTTTTATTTTGCAAGTGAACATTTAGACTTCAGACTTGCTGTAAGTTGTCTTTGTTAGTTAGGGACCCATGACTGTCAAAACTGTTGATTGAGTAAGACATTGGGAAATTGAATGATATTGTTGAACTGCTCTGAAATGAACAAAAAAGGCTGGGGATATTTGTCACAGCTGGCACTGGTGGCGATATATATTTGTTTATCACTTAACAATATAGCAGTATTCATTGTATAATTATGAAAAAGATTCATGACTAGTCCTATTTATCGTGTTGTGGTAGTAATTCTGTAGTCTTTAGAAAAAAAAAATATCACTGTGGTAAATATCCTCTGCCTTTAGCAGATTCATGAAAAGCTAAATCTTAAGGGACAGACCTAAAGACCTGTAAATATTTGAAAACTTTTCTAACTGATGTATTACTGGTTCCTTGAATTGTAAGTTTCGAATTCTAGAAAAATGTTACAAATTACAGAAATATTGAACTGGTAGAGCAATCAATAATAATTATATGGCAGCCTTTAACTTACTCTTTTATTGTATGAAACACTAGTCCAGTGAAAATATCAATATAAATATAATTTGTCAGATTTCAAGCATGAAATATGTGTAAAATTCGATATTTTTCATCAAAACTTATGTTCAAGTTTTCGGCATTTTCTGCGTTTTACCAAGACATTGAAGACTGAAAAACGAATTAATTACTAACTTTAGCAAAATAACAAAACAACTTCATGACAAAATTTTAAAACTTTATTCATTTTGATTGGGTTTACCTAATACTTTAGTTAAGAGATAATTATAACCTATGCAGTCCCTTTTCTTATAAAAGGAAATACTTCACAAAGAATGTGAAAAATTTACAATTAATTAATGTAGGCTAGGCCAAATTATATATTTTTTTATTTTGTCAGGAATTAGAAGCTATATCACAAGCTACAAAATCAGAAGTGAGATTTGATGAAGAGTCATATGATGTGAAGGTATGGAACATTTTCAATTTGAAGGCTTTACCAAATGATGGACCTGAATTTGTTGTCAATTTCTCATGTTTGTACTGCAACTTATAACTTATAAGTTATATTTTAATTTATTTTTGACATTAAATTCTTCTAGAATCCATTTCTGGTTGTTGAATCACCAAGCATTGAATGTATTCATAGAATTTTATCAAGATCTGTGCTACTTAGGTAAGTTAGTGATTTAAAGATTATTCATGTAAGTACTCAAGTTGATAAAACATGTTTTTAAATGATTGGTGTAGCCTACAAATGAGAACTATTGCCAACTATTTCTTTTAAAATGCAACCCTATTATAGTGAAAGTGTTTTTATCCCATAACAATCAGACTCATTTTGGTAGTGTGTGTTTTTTGAAGTGTTTCCAATTTTGGTTTTATGTGTTTGTTCGAAGTTCCTAGCGTCCAAATGATAGGAAATGAGTAATATTGGACAATAAAATCTTGGAAAAATATATTTTCTGAACTGGAAAGGCTATAACCAACATTCTCAAAATATTGTAGATTAACAGACAAGAATAATGACGTTTTTCTTTCTGAGACAAAGGGCCCTGGCATGTTAGTTTGTAATATCAGTTTATATTGGAAACAAACGTTAACTTGTCATCCAATAACCAACGCCCTAGCATGTTTAAAAGTTATATATATATTTTCTCATTTTAGATCTATCCACCAACTGTTAGCTCAGGGAACCTCTACAGAAGAACTCCATGAAAATGTTAGGAAAATGCCTAAAGATCTCTTGGTAATGATAAATTCTACTTTTGGGATCTCATTGATATTTCAAATATTTTTACTAAAGTTACAAGTTTTTGATTTTATTAATTCAAATAATCACTTTCTAATTGATTATTTTGTGTTTCAAGTATACTTGCAATGGTTAGCTTGCATGGTTAACTAGCAATGATATGTTTTTTCAAAAAATTAAAAAAAGCTTTAGAATTTCCCTTTTTTTGCTCCTGTTTAGTGAATCATTTTTTTTTTAAATTTGTATATTTAATCTTTTGTAGGATCCATATTCAAAACCTGATCAAACATTTGCCATGAGAGTGGAAACATTCAACAAAAAAATACCCCAAAAAGTTAAAATAGAAAAAATAAAGGTAGACCTATATATTTTTTAAATTAAATGCTTTTTTGTAAGAATAATGTAAACCTCTTTGGTTTTTAAGATAATTTTGTTTATACTTTACCATTAGATAGATATTTAAAATATTAGATTTTATTTTGAGATAATTTTGTTAATAATTCAGTCTCTAACCATTTTATACTGAGATAATTTTTTTCATAAATTTGTTTATAATTCTGTCTCTGGCACTTGATGTAGTAGATTTAATTTTGATAATTTTCTTAATAAATTTGTTTATAGAGCAGGCAGATTTTATGTTGAGATAATTTTGTTTATGATTAAGCCCCTACCACTTGATTTATTTTGATTTTATGTTGAGATAATTTTGTTTATGATTAAGCCCCTACCACTTGATTTATTTTGATTTTATACAGAGATAATTTTGTTATAATTTAGGCTCTACCACTGGCTGAATTAGGCTTTAAAGGGACAGTAGACTTAAAGAATCCTGATAATGAATTTCACCTATTTGAATATTATGGTTGGGATTGTAATAATGCACCAGATGAACCATATCACTCATATTTTGGAAGAAAGGTATGTAAAGAAAACAATGTTTTGATTTAAATATTATTCAATGCCCTTGTCTCTGGAAGACCTTACACTGGGTTTGGGAGGGTGGGGTAGGGACATATGTTTGCTTTTCAGTTAAATGGTGGAGGGAAGCATGTTTAAGTTAGAAGTAAACAACATGTACCTAAAGAACTTTTCCTTTTAACGCAATGTTGTTTTTCAACTATATTCTCCATTTGGAAGTGATACTTGAATTAACCTAGGAAATGTGTTTTGTAATGTGTTTTACTAGTAAAAGGTTATAATGCTTGCTTTTATTAACTTATTATCTGATTTGACAGATAGGTGAAGGTCAAAGAGATAGAATACAGGAATACCATCTACAAAAAAGACATTTTATAGGTAATAAGTATATTCGTTTGTTGATCCAAACAAAAATACATTTATGAAGTCATATATTGTGCCATATATTTGACAAGTTTTTGTCTAGTTTTAGAAACTAGCTGACTCATTCATACCCTATTGTTTCTGATATCTAAACAATATCTATCTAAAACAATACACCCAGGTTTTGGAAGGAATACAGGTACCTATATAAATACTTTAAACATTTGTTTTGTAGGAAATACAAGTATGGATGCAGGGCTTTCATTTATTATGTCAAATTTAGCTCAAGTTACTCAAAACTCTTTAGTTTTAGATCCTTTCGTTGGAACTGGTAAGATATATATTTATTATGCCTGAAAGGGGTCAATGAATTTAATGATAAATTGGTTAAAGGGGGGGAGGAGGTAGCTATGTTAGGGGTTAAAGTAGAGATCGACTCTATCAAGGAACTGGCTGTGACAGTGCCAAAGCTATAGATAAATTTACAATAGCATAAATACACATCTGTGGGAGCACAAGATCTGTATGGGAATTGCACAGCATATCAAGTTCATTTTATGTTAACTTAATTCATAATTAAATTATTTTATCTCTTCTCTTTCTCTTGTGATGGGTGGTTTTATGATTCAGCTTATGGTAATCATAAGTGACATTGAAATTAGATTGTTCAGTTGGATTATCATTAGCCAATGAATAAGGCATCAGGAGCTCCAATGATTAATAAAAAGTATTTGTATTGTTTACTATAGGAAGTTTACTAGTATCAGCAGCACATTATGGTGGTTATGTAATGGGAACAGAAATAGACTATTTAGTTTTACATGCTAAAGGTAAGCATGGGGAGGTATTAAAAAGAGGATCCTTAGCATTTGAGTGTAGTGGGGACACTTTAAGCATCTATTTGCACCATTTTGATTTGTACCGATTACCTGAGTATGACATCCCTTAAAATAGGGTCAAAATAGTATGCCCTTAGCTTTGATTCATAATAAATAGCCTTGAATGAAAAGGCAGATCATTTTTCTAGTCTACCTGATAACAGTTAAAACGCTATTTATCTATTTATAGGAAAACCTAGTCGAAGTAAACAGAAAGTGAGAGCTATTGATGAGAGTATACATGCCAATTTAAAACAATATGGTTTAGAATCTCATTATATAGATGTTATAGTAGCTGATTCTTCTAAACAAAACATGTGGAGAGATCAGTCTTATTTTGATGCCATTATAACAGATCGTAAGTGTATACCTGTATTTTGATAGGTGTTTGGGTATTTCTATGAAAGTTTTGAGAATCAACAAATACCTATTACAATCTCAACAATTACAGTTGACATTCTAATAAGATTCAAAGTTATTGCCGTTTTTTTTTAACATAAAATTTAAAAGTGCGCTGCAGATTTGTAAACCTTTGTCATGTTACGTTTGTAAAACGTAGTTAATACAGGAATTTACCATTCATTTAAAAATACAATAATTTCAGCACCATATGGTATAAGAGAACCAGCTAAGAAAATTCGAGCTGCTACAGAAGATTATATTATAACTGATGATATGTAAGTTGAAGGTCTAGTTCTCATATATTGGCAGTATTTTGGCAGACACTTGATTCCTTTTGCATTTTTATTTTGGTTGCCTTTGAGAACCAATCCTTTGTCCTCTTGGCATAGATCTTTCCTGGAATCGTTAACAGCAAGTCCAAATGAAATAATGGAGAATATTGCCTTTTTCATGCCAACAGACTACAGAGGTAGCCAAGCCAATGACGTCAATTTCATAACACTCTACCATATTGGGCTGTAGCCCATCCCCAAACTATTTCCTATTAATCTGTATTAAATCAATGTATAAAGCCAACAATAAACTTACTGAATTCAACTGTATTTAAATATGTACAAGAGTTCATGGTTTCTTTCTTTCAGATTGTCAGATTTTTATAGAAAAGATTGTCATTGTAGGAAAGATTGTCATTATAATTTTATAGGAAAGATTGTCATTATAGGAAAAATTGTCATTATAATTTTATAGGAAAGATTGTCATTATATTTTTATAGGAAAGATTGTCATTATATTTTTATAGGAAAGATTGTCATTATCCACAGAAAGAGCAGTACGAACTAACAGATATATTTATAGATTTATTAAATTTCGCAGCTAAATATCTTCAGTTATATGGTAGATTGGTATACTGGTTTCCTGTTATTAGAGCACAGTAAGTATACTGTTCTATATACTTGCTGCCACTTTGCAATTGGGTTGTCAACTCAACTTCCCTTCTAAGCTTCTTAGCTAATTTTTGTATATTAATGGTAAATAACAAACAAATTTGAGAGCTGGCTTTTACAATTTCTACATTTTTGGCATCATTCCTTAATAGTTTGCTACAGGGCCCTATCAAGATTCATTAATTTGCCATAATTGTCATTAAAATTTGGTCTTAAGATTGTAGAACAGAGTCCCCATGTGCTAAGAAGTTACCAAAGGAATTATTATTTGCTATCTATATTTGTAGATATTCAGAAAGCAATATACCTCAACATCCATGTTTTAAACTTATAGCTAATTGTGAACAACCTCTTAGTATGAAAGTAGCTAGAAGACTGATCACAATGGAAAAGATACATCCATATAAGGCAAGTACAGGTCATCTATGTTTAAACTAATATTGTTGGTTAGTTTGGTCACATTTGTCTATGACTTGTTATTTGAAACGCACACTCCCCTTTTTAAGGGACGCAATCGTCATACCATACCAATTGACCCTAGTGTCACAAACAGTCAGAAAATAATTAGTAATAGTGCTTACACCTCACCATTAAAATTTCAGCCTTCAAATCTGTGTGTCCAAAATTATCTGTGTTTGAATGTTAAAACGACTCCTCTTTGGGCAGTTCTAGAACTTATATATTCAAAACCCAAATCAACCCCCATAAATGGGGATCATGTCTTTTAAAGATTACGATTGTGAATAGACTAAACAGAGTACCTTATGAAATGTGATTTTGTATTTTCCAGGATGATACAGCAGAAGCCAGAATAGATATTGATCATTTCCAAGGGTCATTTCGACAAAAATATTTTCACAAAGAAAAAGAAATACCCAATAAAACCAATCCATCTTGATGAATTTCAACAAAGTTCTAAAGAAGCATTTTTAACTTTTGGTAGTGGATTTGTATTATGAAGCAGAACTGTGTCAAGTCAAAGGATCATATCATCAGAGATGATGTATAGAGAATGTTTTTCTGTGATACTTGATTTTAAATGTTTGTAAATATAAATTAAAGTTATATGTCAATCTCTTAAACTTTCAGTTTATTAAGGTTGCTATAAGTGTGGTATTAGTGTCAGATATCTCACAGGGAAGCGCTATTATCGCCAATAATCACCGAATCCAGATTTTATCTGAAATGTGTCTTTAGAACTCAATGTGATCGCATATGTAGCAGTGCGACTAGAATTTTCAATGGGTGCATTTTGGTTGCCAGATCGCTAATGGTCTGTCCATTGTGACAGGACTGTAAGTCAGAATGTGAATGCACAAAAAATGTCAAATCCTATATTTTCTTTAACAACTAATAAGAGCTCAAAATCTCTGTAAAATTTACAGATAGAGATGATTTGATCTCATATTCATTAGTACAGTGTAAATGATGATTTCCAATCTAAATCATACCTGTAACATTTCATTCTACTACAATGAAATGAAATATACATCATTACTCAAACTCTTGATTGATATTCTCAAATTCAATTATAACAAATGACCCCAAAAGTATTGCATATAGCTGAATTAGACTCTTTTAACTGACACAGCAAGCATTCAATTAAAAAAAAACTTAGTTTTCATTTTAAATAAACAATTTATTTACAATCAGTTGATCTGCATCACAGTAGATGACCCATCTTCTACATCTCGACATTTAGATAATAATAACTCTCTACGTATTTCATCTGTTATTTGATGATGTGTATGTAAACGTAGTAATTCCATTAATGCTTCTTTTTGTTCTGTGGATATATCTTCTTTATATCTCTGTACAAATGTTAATAATGATTGATGCCACAATACAGGTAATTCTCTTTTATCACTTCGAAATCTGAAATATGACAACAAACTTTAACTTGGCAACTTAAATTCAGAATATTTTTGGTGTAAAATACCCAAGAACATTGTCAAATACATGGTGTCTCTTAAGGGATGCAGGATGTGAGACATGCAGGAAGTGAGCGATTAATTTTATTAGGTAGAGCTCAAACTATGTTAAGTCCTATGTTAGAGAGTAGTTGCTCTAATCGAACAGTATGGAAGTGACATTCAAAATTTTCCCATCTATTTCCTACTTTGCCATTTTGAATTCTGTCTGCACCTACTATTTTTTCGGCACATGTGGAACAAGTTCTAAACTCTGTTCCAATGTTTCATTGAACGTTCTGTTGAGTCCATAAATCCCGAATGTGCAGACATGTGCAGACTTCACAATCCTGTGGTCCCTTGCTTAGCAGCAATGAGTTGAGCTCTAGTCAATTAATATCTGAATGATTAACTTCCTGTAATTACCCTAAATAATGATGTACCACAGCATCTACAACTCTATATGGTAGAGCATATTTCTTATCAAATAATGTCCTTAAAAATATACTGTTAGCTCCATTATAATTCATTTCTGCTATTTTCAAGATGGCCGCTGCTGAATGTAACATTGGTATAGAACACTTGGCTAATATAGATGACATAATAATGGCTTCCCGTAATGTACAATCACCAGCCTATAAAAATTATACAATTGACAATGCAAATACAAAATTTTACATAATTCTGCAGAAACAGAACACGACTTGTAAAAATGTGATACAAATTGCAAGTGTTTATTACATCGTTGAGGAAATTTGATTGGAATCCTAAAGGCAATTGTGAAGATGACAATGGTCAGAATTAGAAACATACGTTAACTTATGCCATGAACTTGGGACTTAAGGAAAAAATACTTATACTCACTTCACATAATGGTAATAAAACTCCTTTAAAAAATGCTGCTGGTTTGAATAAAGATTTTCTGATAGCCTGGAATAACAATTGAAAAATTTAGTTTGAAATTCAAGGACACCATCAATATTTAAACTAGGTTTGTATACCTTTCTATGCAAACTTAGTCAGTTAACAGTAAGCTATTATTTATGGTGGTAATAAATTTCAAACTTACAAACCAAAATGATGCTTATCTTTTTAAGAATTAAAAAAAAAAGTTTCTAGTCGAAGTATTGAGGACACAGATAAAGCTTCTATTTGCACCAATACAATTTCACTTCTAACATCTTACAGAGTTCACAATGTATTCCAAGTTTATCTGGAATCACTTGGCCTACAATGTTGGTCAAGAAATCATAACAGTGACAATGAAAGCTTATCTATCTTACTTCATTGAGATAGTTTGATACTTACTAAATACAAATGAAAATTTAATCTGTTATATTCAGCTATATCATCTCGTATTCTAGGTAATAATATTAGATTGAAATATCTGAAAATAATAAAGATTTCATACAATATCTGAACACAACAATACATGTACATACAGAGATATCAGTGTATCATACAATACATGTACATACAGAGATATCAGTGTATCATACAATACATGTACATACAGAGATATCAGTGTATCATACAATACATGTACATACAGAGATATCAGTGTATCATACAATACATGTACATATAGAGATATAAGTGTATCATATTTCAAACTACTGTCTTTGCACTTTTGTGGGTAAATTGAATTTTTAATGAGAATTAGAATATTAGCTTCAAAATAGTACTGTTAGTCTTAGAGTGGCTTTGTGTTGATAGAAATATAAACATTGAAATTATCATTTGCTTCTACAGACTGATATTGACAGTCAAAATAGTTATTTCTTATCAACTGGGTTTAAAACACAAACCTACCAACCTTTGTGCCATTTTTGATTTGAGATTAGCTGTAAATATTCTTGTAGCTTGATACATAGCAGCTGCTGACCAACTTTCAGGCTCTGTTATTTGTAAGATCTGGAACATACACAATAGTGTTGAGAAAATAAGAAGCAAGCATAGATTGATAGTCCAATTATACAGATACATCTCCTAGTAGCTTTTGATGCATGAATATCATTGTCCAACAGCGTACAAGGGCTGTCGACTTGACTGTTTTTTCCAGACATGACTGGTTGGGAAGCTCAAAAGTCTCAGGATCAATAGCCTCTGTAGTATATCAAGTATAGCCACCACACTCAAGAGAATGCTATCGTGTATTTAATATCATTAAGGTGCGGGCACGCGAGCGGTCTTGGTCTTGTCTTTAGTTTCAACGACTGGCATGTGCACACGTGCAGACACAAATCTCCAGTCAGTCGTTTTTGATATCCATGTGCAGAGCATGCAATTGAAAGGAAAAGGAATCTGATTTGATAATAACAGTCTGTCTTGCAGACAATAAAGCTATCAGAGACAAACCTGTTAGATATTATAAATCCTGTCGGAGACACGATAATCTTGTCACAAAGACAAGACAGTCCACCAAGAAGCATAGAAGGAGTTGAAAAACTGGGTGAAATCATAATAAATTTGCGTATTTCTCAATATCCTTTACTCAAAAACAAACATTACAATCAGACAGAATTTCATGAAAAATAACATTCAAAATATATTCTGAGGAAAATAAATTACTTATTAACAAATATTGCTATATTCTTACCTGTTCCCAATTACGTAAATTAGGTATAAATTTGAAAGCTTTAGGTAATTTACCACTACGATATTTAACTAAGATTTGTTTAATAGATTTATACATTCTGGTTATTCTATTGTCTATCTTCTCAACATGTAAATCAGATCCCTCTACAAATACAAATAACTAGAAATGAGATTGTTATATATATAATATATATAACAATGATGCTGACTTGAGTGGCCAACATAGAAAAACCCTCCAGTTCATAAGGTCAGAAGTCAACCAAAAGAAAAAAACTTACGTGATAACTGTGATTTTATCTCTGTTTGTTTCTCTGTCAGTTTCTCCATAATTATATCTGCTAAAGTACGTTGAACTGGAGGATTTTTAGACATAAATAATTCCAAAGCCTTTTCATCATCTGGATTAATTTTCTGAAATAAGTTATAAAGTAAATTTTGAATATAATTCCCAGAAAAACAAAGGCTTAGATCTTAAAGGAAGCAATATATTTTGACAAAATAAAAGAGCCATAATGACCTTTTCTATAAGTTCTTTTACATTGCCGAAAATATATACCTTTACAGATATCTAGATAAAATAAAAAAAACCCTGAAACATGTTGTTACTAAGACCCATTAAAAGGTGCAAATAGTCAAAGCCAGTGAGCTGGGAAAGGAACACATAAAGAAATGAAGATATGGTTGTACACTTACAATTTCTTCACAAAAATCATCATTATCAGATGGTGCATTATCATCAGAATCATTATCATCATCATCAGATCCATCTCCTAATGATACAAACCTTATACCACCAATATCTTTTGGTCTAAAAATACGAAATCATCATTATCATCAATGTGTTCTAAATTTCATGAAGAATACTATTACTGTAAGATTGCTGAATGGTGGCATGAAAGGTACAAATCTCATGTAAGAGAATTGTAGTTTATGTAAAAATTTATTTACTTTTTGATTCCATGTTCTTCTTCTAATTCCAACTGTTGAGCCTTGGCTTGTTTTAAAATTTTTCTTGATAATTTATCATCAATAACCTGCAATAAATAAAAACTTTTTTTTTTCAATTGACATTTTAACCAAATATATATGGAAGGTGTTCAGTCAACACATCTACAGAATGGGACAACTCATCTCAAAATCAGACTTCTAAAAGTATCCTGAGCCGATTTAGTTCTATTTCTGCATAATTTACCAACCAAACTTTTCAATTTAGATATTTGCATTTACCTGTGATGTCAGTGTACAATTGTTTTAGATTTAGAGTTTCATGTAGAAAACATTTTTGATGATTTTCCATCCTTTCTGTACCCTTTGTCCATAAAGGTTCAGAAATTATTTTTAAGTTACAATAAAATGATGCAACATGTAGAAACAAGTGTTCTTCCAATTGTTCATTTGAATGATTCAATCTTCATTAATCTTTAAAAGTACAAGAGATTCAGAGTAGCAAATGAAACTAGTCAGGGATAGAGCAGGGATAAGATTACTTTATCAGCAAATAGAGCTTTATTTCAGATATTGGTCTAGTTTTTCAGCATTGGAATCTGATTCTCTTGCAATAAGCAATTTCAGATTTTACAAGGCTTGTAAAAGATGAATACATCCCTTTGATGTAAAAGAACTAAGTAAGGTGTATTAAAAAGAATGTTCTGAAAGACTGTTTGAACAAGTTATCACATAGATATCATTTGGTGACAAATTTAGAGATAATTTGAAAATTTTAGTTTAAAATTATAAACTTTGTGTACCGGTACAAAAAACTCAGATAAAGTTTGAGAAAGATAACATATTGATATGAAGTTGAGATTATGTATCAAAATAGTTTACACTAATCTATTCAAATAATGATGTAGCTATATTTGAGATACTCAGCTTTTTTGACCTTATCACAAGGAGAAATCCTGAACTGATTAGATCCATCATATCCCCTCCCCCAAAAAAACTGGGAACATTTTCAAAGAACCAAAGAAAAGCACTCAAGCACTGTTGAAGATCACAAAGATTAAATTATTCATTTAAATAAATACCAGAATGTATAATTTTTTGTAAAATGTTTGAATGAATGATAAACACAATTTTGGTCTACCTTGTTTCAATTTAGTAGTTAAACCTTTTTTAGGTACTAGGGTAATAAATATCTATGATAGCACATGATTATTAAACTACCAATCAATTCACAGTTTTGACAATATGGGCAGCTCACCTCTATGAACACTATTGACTAGTACTAAGCTATTCGGATAAAGTTAACCATAATCCCATCCATTCATTTATAAGAGGCATAGTTAATAGAACAATGCAGCATATTATGTAACCTACCTACCTACCTAACCTACCTAAGTCCACCTTAGTAGAAACAGCAAAATCAAGCTACCAACAAGACAGATCAGATTTGGTGGATTGGAGATAAAAATAAAAGTGAAATACATAAATGTTTCTGCATTTGCAAAAGCCTAGGGCCTACAGAGAATTTTTTTCAAGGGATCGTAACAGACGTTGTTTCGGACTACATCTCATTCCATTCAACTTTCACATGTTATGATAAAAATTGTTGAATTTTACCGTATCATCGTCTTCTGTTGGGTTCTTTCGTGATTTAACACGAGCTTCTTTCCGCACACTTCTATCTTCTAGCATTTGTTCAACTAAACCCATGTCTACAGCCCCCATTTTAACCTTAGACACTTTACTTTTCTTTGCTTTCCCCATGTTGACAATTTTAATAGAAGCATGTGGCCATTACCGGAAGTCGTGGACAGATCCATTATAGATAACTAGATGCCATCTAAAAAATGCATGAATCGTTACATTCAAAGAAATTTAGATGTATTTCGATTACTTCTCATTTAGAATAAATACTGATTAATACTAATTTATTCGAAACCTATATTAGTCCAATCATTTATGTTTTAACGTATTTTTATTAAGTCAATAAAAACTTCTCCCTTGAGGACCTTTGACCTCGATGACCTTTGACCAGAAATTATCAGTGCCTTTATTGCCTGTATTGCCTTGAAGCTGTCAACATGCACATTGTTATAGAAGGGTTTCTTGTCGCCCTCAAAGTGATATATTTTTATTTTGAGGCAGCATATCAGATTATATTTCCACCAAAACGGAAAGATATTAATGGAGAAATCGTGTTGATAACTGGGGCTGGACACGGCATTGGAAGGGAATTTGCTTTAGAATTTTCCCGACTTGGAGCTCGAGTTGTTCTTTGGGACATTAACAAGGTATGTATAAAAGAAACAGTATAATCCGAAACACAGTTGCTTTGTGGAGATCAGGATGGTTGTATGATAACAGTTAAACAGAGAAGCTGTTCTAGGATTAACATAGTTTTCACTATATTGAGGACATTAATGTTGATATTCTTAAATTGAAATTTATAATAACTGCTATCAAAATCAGAGAGTGCATTTCAATTTCAGTCTCCGAAGCAGTCCAGAACCATGTGATCATGTAAACAATGCAACCAATGAACATGTAAACCAAATCACTATGGTTGATAAAAAGCCTTTTTAAAATGGTAGTTTGGCTCAAATTATATTATATTGCGAGAAAAAAATCAAGTAGTAAAATTATGAAAAAATAAGTTGGTCTAATAGAAGTTAACAAAAATTGAATTATTGCCCTTGACTTAATAAAGATTTGTCAAGTTTGGCTTGAGAATGTCATATGAATTATAAATCTGAATCGATGTATCGACTAGAGTTTTCTTTTTTCAAATTTTAAGGACAACAATGATTCTGTGGCAGATGAAATTAGGGCATTGGGCAGAGAAGCTCATGCTTATACTTGTGATGTGACTAATTTTGATGATGTACATCGTGTTGGTCAACAAGTAAGAGAAGATGTTGGTGAAGTTGGTATACTAGTTAACAATGCTGGTATTTTGTATGGAGGTGCTCTACTAGATATGAAACCTAAACATATACAAAGAACCTTTGAAGTCAATACCTTAGCACAGTTCTGGGTATGTAGCCACTCATCTTCACTATGTCAAATTATTACGAACATTGTACTTATACCTTGACTGAAATAGTAAAAAATAGTAGTCTGTGTACACAAAGCTCAAGTGCTTACAGCCTTTCTGTCGAGGGCTCTGATTGGTCCTATCCGCTGGTGTACAATCCAATCAATTCACAGTATTCCATGATACACAAATATTTTGGTCATTGCAGTCTATGTATAATACTAAGTTTGTATAGCTTGACATTGTGAAGATGGTAATAACTATTAATTTTATTTTATGATCACCAATTTTGTACTCCAACTTTAAATTTACTAAGTACATACATTTTTAGAAATTCGTTGTTTTGTTTTTTTGAAGTTCAGATTTTTATTAAAGCTGATGCCAATGTCAAAATTTGGTGATAATTTCAGACTGTCAAAGAATTCCTGCCCTATATGATGGAGAGAAATAAAGGTCATATTGTGAATGTTGCTTCTATGTCGGCTAAATCTGGAACAGCTTATCTTGTAGACTATAGGTCAGTATTTTAGAGATTATGTCTTGAACACCAGTTCTTGAGATCATATCTTGAACATCAGTTCTTGAGATCGTGTCTTGAACATCAGTTCTTGAGATCATATCTTGAACATCAGTTCTTGAGATCATGTCTTGAACATCAGTTCTTGAGATCATATCTTGAACATCAGTTCTTGAGATTATATCTTGAACATCAGTTCTTGAGATCATGTCTTGAACATCAGTTCTTGAGATCATATCTTGAACATCAGTTCTTGAGATCATATCTTGAACATCAGTTCTTGAGATCATGTCTTGAACATCAGTTCTTGAGATCATGTCTTGAACATCAGTTCTTGAGATTATATCTAGAACATCAGTTCTTGAGATCATGTCTTGAACATCAGTTCTTGAGATTATATCTTGAACATCAGTTCTTGAGATCATATCTTGAACATCAGTTCTTGAGATCATGTCTTGAACATCAGTTCTTGAGATCATGTCTTGAACATCATTTCTTGAGATCATGTCTTGAACATCAGTTCTTGAGATCATGTCTTGAACATCAGTTCTTGAGATCATGTCTTGAACATCAGTTCTTGAGATCATGTCTTGAACATCAGTTCTTGAGATCATATCTTGAACATCAGTTCTTGAGATCATATCTTGAACATCAGTTCTTGAGATCATGTCTTGAACATCAGTTCTTGAGATCATATCTTGAACATCAGTTCTTGAGATCATGTCTTGAACATCAGTTCTTGAGATCATGTCTTGAACATCAGTTGTGAATCACCCTTATCAGTTCTTGAGGTCATGTCATAAACAGAAAAGTAGAACGTAAAACTCCATTCATTTCATTTCATTCCATTTGGACATCAGTTGTGGAGATTTTATCCTGAACGTCAGTTTTAAAAAACATCTAGTCATTCATTATCAGTTTTATGGATCACATCGAATTGCAGGAATTGACTTCATTTCTAATTTTCTCAACATACTATATTGTAGTTCATCTAAGTATGCTGTTTATGGGTATACAGAATCATTAAAAGAAGAGATTGATAGACTAGGTAAAAATGGTGTTATTACTAGTTGTGTATGTCCAATGTTTGTATCTAGTGGTTTAGTTCAACGACCAAAAGATAGGTAATGTAAATTTGAAATCTTATATTTTATCTCCATAGTGAGGGAAATGGGTTGTCCAAAACGTTCTATACTTAACTACTCTCTTAGATAATATTTTCACGAAATTATAAAAGCTACCTTGAAGGAAATTGTAGCCTTTGTATGCATTGAGGGCAAACTTATAGCTTGTGGATGTATGTGGTTCCTGTTGTCCAATTTTTTTTTTCTGGAATTTCAGGAATCACAGACATTGTAATGTAATTTATTGGTGCAAATATGACACAAAATACTGCTGCTTCAGTATAGGATGTATATAACTTATCTCAAACCTTCATATAAATGAACTGAAAACATGTGACTGTTCATACAAGTTTGACTGTACATTTACTTTATTTTCATATAAATTTAAGGTTTGCTACTAAGATATTGACACCTAAGGAAACCGCTGTATCAGCTGTAGATGGTATATTAAGAAATAGAGATATAGTCTATGTCCCTCAAAATATATGGTTTAAAATGATCATACAATCGTAAGTTGATTACATGTTTTATGTGTCAGGGCTGTAACAACATCAAGGCAAATGCCTCATGTTTAATTTGCCAAAAAAAGAAATAATATGAATTTTTTTTTTAAATAAGAAATATATATATATTGCTTATTTGATATCTAAGGTTTCTACCGAAAGTGCTACCATAATCGACATAAGTCATTTCAAAGACATCAGAATTTTTGCCTCTTTGAAAAAATGCTGTAGTATTTTTATGTTTATGTTAAAATGATTATATTGTCGTTGCCCCTGTCTGTCCATTCACAAGTGGCTTGTGAACACAATAGAGATTACAGTTTTTATCTGATTATAATGAAATTTGGTGTGATCATTTATATTCATAGGATCTTGGACATGTTTGATGATCTTTCGATGAATGGGTTTTGAGTTGTTGCCCTTGACTTTGGAAAAACGCATCAAAATTTGTTTGTGAACACAATAGAGACTAAACTTTCCATCCAATTTTTATAAAATTTATGTTTAGGTTAAAGTGATTATATTGTCGTTGCCCCTGTCTGTCCATCCACAATTGACTTGTGAACACAATAGAGACTACAGTTTTTTTCTGATATTAATGAAATTTGGTGTGATGATGTATTGAAATCTTGGACAAGTTGTGTGGAGAATTTTATTTTGGTATTGTAGGTCATCCATGTAAATCTTGAGACAACACTTGGAAGGGTTTGCATTTTGAAGACCATTAGATAATTGAAAAGTGAAAGAATAAAATACTTGTAAATTCTAAAAAAATGTTAGCTCATTGTACACTGCATGATGTGTTGAGACATAAAGTCTAAATTTCCAAATTCCTTGGTAAAAAGACAAAATTTCTTTTGAGGTAATATATTTGTATCTCATGTAGTTTTTATTAATATTTCTATTTATTATATTTTAGGTTGCTGACAACAAAAGCTAGAGATTTATTGAAGAAATTTGGTGATTTTGGAATAACACCTCAATATGATCCTAATACTACTGTTGGTGCCAGACTTACCAAAACAAAATAAAACCTTTTCAAATCATGATGATCATATTACATAATAATACTTTGTTTCAATTGTTAATTATATTTTTAAAATGAAAAAATCTGTTAATTAAAAAAATATTTCTCTGTAATGTTTTTCCTTCCATGTAGTTTTGCCTTTTTTGTGAAAAATAACTACCCCATGTTACGGATTGTTAAAATTGAGCTATGTCAGCTTATAAAAGAACTAATTGGTGACCAAATACATAATCGGAGGTATTGTAAAATGCCCATGCGCAACAAGAAGGTAGATTTATGAAAATGAAGTTTGGTTATGGATGGAATAGTTTCGTTGATTATAAGGTCATGATGTCATCATCATAATTTAGTAATACCCTCTACACCATTAGAGTCTGTTGTTAGTGATCCATTAGGAACTATAGATTCTTCATAATTCTCTTTCATCTGAAAATAAAATGAAGTTGTACACCCTACCGTTCCGCTCTTGGTTGTCCTAATGAAGACGGCCATGGAATGTGTTATTGCAGAAATTTTCCTGCTGCGCTTGCTTACTCCTAAATAAGATTTGAAACTTTAAAGGGCTTAATTTTGATGGCTTATATATCTCAAGTACTACCTCTAAATAACTTACAGATGAACTTCAACCCATGGAAACACCAATGGAACATTTTATTGATTAAATTTTTATTTACGTCCAATTTTTGGGATGGGAAGTATGTTTTTTTTCTGAAGATATAGAATACCAAGGTATTTTTTCTACCACAAATAACACGCTTTTAGACATTTTTTTTTATGAAATGACCATGACATTAGATTAAAATTTAGTATCTTTTTTTGTTTTCTGATATTTTAGTCTCCATTGCAATCTAAGTAATTTTCTAGAAAAAGCGCGTCCCAATGATGTTAGTTTTAACCAATGCGTATCATACCTCATATTTTTGTCGATCATTATTACATCTTGTCCAACAATTTTTCCAAATATTTAATAATAAATTTTCATTCACATCTTTAGATTTGGTATACCCTAAAAAGCATAATATTCAGAGTTTAATATTTTCTGGCTAAAAAGTAACTGTTACAAAATCAGATGTTCCAGACGAAACAACCCAAAATGGTGGTGGAACGGAGTTTTGCAGAGCCACCATTAGGGTATCGAAAGGGGTTTCTAATGAACCAAGTAGGGTTAGTACGATGTGCCACCAAACGCCCATAGTTCATGTAATTCCAGCAATTCCGTTTCTATCATTAAGTATCATTAAATCATAATCATGTGCTCAAAAACTCTTAAAGGCCATGGTTCTCCATTTCCTGGGGTCGATATGGCTCTTGAATATATGTAAATAGTCTTCAGAAGTATTAGAAATGTACAAAAATCGCCATATAACTTTGAAACACAGGTTATTCTGGACCCACTTGAAATTGAAGGTTCAAATTACGACGGCGAGCTGTGAACACTATTGCTGATAAGCTAAGCTAAACGTTATTTCTCGTTTCTGAAACCAATGCACGATTGGTGAAACGGATGGCGAATCTTACCTTTTAAAAATCCCTGCAAATATATAATAGACCAACCTGTTAAAAGACTGACTATAACACCAACTACTATTGTAACCAATATACCAATAGCTGTAAACCATAGATATGATATCCCATACAATTCTTCTATACCACTTCTACAAGATTATATGAAAATGTGAAATAATGAAAGTAATGTGTAAGATTGGAATCCAAACATTCCTTTTGAAAAGATCAGCTTAGGTCCAACAGGACCACATCTCCTATGTGGGGGTACAGAGGAAATTTTACCCTTTTAACATGCCATGGAAGTCATTTCTATATAAAGATATCTTTTAATCCCTTAAATCACCCCCCCCCCCCCCAAAAAAAAAATGACCAGAAAAAAGGAAGCCTGGAATTCGTAATTAAAATACCTTATATCAAGGTTCCAAGGTTTTATTTCGACCAATATGCTAGGATCGAGCCCTGGATCTTCAGTTAAGCGTGTAAGTGTCCTTCTCCGCCGCATTCCCAAAAGCTCACTAAGCTATACTGACTTACAGTCGAGCTGGATCAGCCGGTGATAAAGTTGACGCTATTGATGCTGATGATGATTCTGTAGTTAAAGATGACATCAAGATGGAAGAATTGGTAGTTATGTTACAGCTCTCTATTGATGTCGGTAGTTTAAAATCCAATGGTTCTGTCAGATAGGCGCCGACACTGAGCCACACACCTATTCCCAGACCAGATATTCCACCAGCTAGTGCTCCCTGAAATTAATACTTTGAATGGAATAAGGTGTAACGTTTGGAGATTCCTTTCCGTCAGTGTACAAAAGTTGATTAAACTGCATCAATTTTCTGTTGGTGATCCACTATCAATCCATGATTTGCAGAAATTATAAAGCACTACTTAGGTCACAATCAAATTCAATGGCCGTTGATGCCATTTTGGTAAACACTATATAGGCCAATGGCAGAGGTGGTAGCCGCCCTCCCCCTCCCACCACGAAGGGTTTTTTGGGCAAAAAACTCATAACTAGGTTAGAAATTCTGACGTAAAGCTGGCTCCGCCAATGATATAGGCATAATGACAATATTACGGTTTTAACAGCTCAAGGTTTTAACTTACAATCCAGTTAGTGCTGGTGAAACAACAACCAAGTACAAAGATTCCTACCAGAGGTGCCCCTATAGCTCCGTTTATAGTCAGAGATGCCTGTAAAGAACATAACAGTTGATAATGAGTCAATGGCTGGGCAGCAATCGTAATCTGTGCCAAATCAAAATCGGGAAGAGGAGAACGGAGAGGTGTTGGGATGGTATAGGGCTCGGATTTCTCCACAGAAGGTCTCTGAAGATACCCCTCCCTGGTAATTATATTCGCCCCCTTGCCTCGCCACTCAACATGCAAATGTTGCCGCCCCCTTCGCACATTAAGCTGGTTACGGGCCTGTGAAGAACAGGAGGAAATTTACGGAAGAAGCAGTAACGATCTATAAGAATGATGCATAAAAGTAGAAGTTTGAGAAGATGGTGGTAAGAAGTTACAGAGGAAGTTCTGGGAAGGTGTAACAGACAGTGGGTTCTCTTTCTTACTCAAAATACCTGTAATACTGTACCTCCCAATTCTTTTACTAGAAATGCCACACCAACACCAATACATCCATACAGACCAGCTTAAATCAAAAATGTTATTACATTTACATCATGTTAATTTTAGTGAGATGTAAGTAAACAGTCGCCTAAATATTTTTACTTGGCAGAGCTGTAGATGGAAACGTCAATTTTTACGGTGGTCAAATCCAGTGGTGTTTTTAAAGATGGGTTCCCTTCTTTTGATTTATGAAAATGAAAACGGTTATACTTATACGAATAGAAAGTAGATGATATGGATATGTAAATTTTAAGTTCTATCAGCTTGTAAAGCAACTATTTAGAAGATCAACCCCTTTTGATTCATATACTTATTATGTACCTTAAAGCATAACTTATTGCGATGTTTGACTGATTTGGTTTTCTCTGTTTCCCAGATTTTATTGTCATAAGTAACATTATACATACCTAATACTTTTGTAACCACTGCAGCCTTCTCGTCTGGTATATGAGAATATTTCAATTTCAGAAAATCTTCCCATGTGACCGCGGCTAGTGAATTTAACATAGATGACACAGAACTGTAAAACAACAAACCAAGTAAACAATATAGCTTTTTTGACTCTGTAAAAGGGATGTCGAAGTGACAAACCAAAAAGCAAAGTGGCATCATTTTGCGTACGTATCAAAGACACATAATATTACTGCTATTTGCACCATTCTGATTCTCGTTAGTTTGTGGTTACTATAGTTTTGATCTTAAACAGATTTTGACGTTACGATCTGTACAGATGTACGTTTTTATCTTCCGTGCTTACTGCTTGCTTTTAGTATTAGTCGTTATGGACGATTTAGAGTTCCTCGTGTCGACATATTAGAATAGAACGCACCTTAAAGCCCCACTAAATAAACTGGACACGAATAGTCCTGGTAAACCTTGAAGATGACCCAAAATATCCAATACAAAATATGGCAGGAGCTGAAAAACCAAACAAGCATTAGGCTGTAGTGAGTTATTTAACAGAAAGGGTGTGAGTAATTAAAGAAGCAAGCAAAAGCATGCCCAACAAGAGCAAGAGCAAGCGCAAGAACAAAAGCAAGAAAAGAGCAAAAGAAAGAGCATAAATAATAGCAAAAGCAAATAAGCTAGCAAAAACAAGCATGCAGCCTAAATGAGAATGATTAATAAGGAGGTAACTGAATGACGAAATAAACAATTTGAATTCAGCCTGTAAACTTATTAATAGTCAAAAAATCTTACATTTTGCTCCAATACAAAACTACTTTTAAATTCAGAATAATTCTTACCTGATTTGGATTAGATATGTCTTTAATGGTCAAAGGATCACATTGGGAATACTGAGCATATAGTGTTAACCCGGTTAAAGAACATAATGTAATAATAATGAACATACCCGGTATGTTCAATAACAACGCCCTGAAATACAACAATTATAATGTTACCAGTATAAAATCTGGCGTTGAATATGAGTAACGAGGGTTGGTTTGTGAAACAATATTGGTTGAATTGATCTAAATTCAATTTAAGGTCACTTTAATACCTACCCCTCTTTTCCAATCCAAAATCCCACAATTTTCATTTATCCGAAATCTCCTTTTTTTATTCACAATCCCCTTACCCTCTTTTAAATTTTTCCTTATGCGCTTAAAAGGGCTGTCGTTAGACCTTAACTGATGTGACCATATTAAAAATAAATTTAATGAAAAAAAAAACGAACGAAGTTTGACTTAATTTTAATTAAACTGCTCCCACTCCCTACCCAATCCCCTCTTTCCCATTACACAATTCTCCCCCCCACCATTTAAATCTAATATAACTATGTGTACTCTACATCCCCTCCCCACCCCCGTCGTATTTGTAAACATTCAAGAGTTAAAAATCAAAGTAAGGATTGAATAGTACTCAGGATAGTATAAAACCAACCACCAACTAAATTCTTTGTTTACGGTCTTAAGTAGCTGGTGATTTCTTTTCAGAGGAAGTTGTTAGTGAGCCACTGACTGGTTTGATATGCCCTCCATCCACAACTAGTTAGAGTGTTCTCTTATTTTAAGACGAATGTTACGGCAACCAAACCAACCATATTGTTTCTTGAAACTGAGTTGAAATCAGCGATTGAGATACAAAACCAATGTTCATTTCAAATTCATTCAGTTTTCAAGCAGATGTCCTTAGTTACAGTACGTGATGCTTACAGTGGAAGACTCTTTAGCCATTATAAGGTGTGTATTTCTTTCTCCTTTTTGTTGGTATTTTCACTGTTCCATCTTCCATTTTATTTTGTGTTCAAGATAATAATACTAACCCTTTGTTATTCTGCAGCCACGACACCGAAACCCTTAGTTTATTGTTCATCCATTAAAGGCTATCCCAATTAGCTTCTATATTGGCAAGATATTCCAAAGCGTGCTACTTAGTTTTTCTGTAATCAAGGTATCCCAAACCTTCTTTCATTTTGTAGACTAAGAAAGATATTTGCTCATTTGGTAGTTTATTCTGTAGACAAGATATCCCAGCCCCTTACTACATAGTTTTTTCTGTGGCCAAGAAAAATATCCCAACCCTTAGTTTTTTCTGTTATACTGTTCCGGCTTCGTAGGTTATTCCCTTAGGCCTTCATGATATTGTACTTATGGACTGTATTGTTATATTTTGTAGATTACCATAAATGGAAAACCAAGTCGCTTATTAATTCTGCAAGAGAGATGACTATGCCGGACCTGGATCGAGTATCATATATAAACATGATGATTTGATACCTTAATTTTAGTATATGATTCGGTCTATTTCATGTATTTATGAATATTGTCGAGTGTTTATGCTCTATTTTGTGTTTGTTATTAGGACATATGGAACAGGTTTTACTCCATTATTCGAGGTACCAAAATCATATAATTATGGAATCAAAAATTCCACACAAGTGGATCAAATCGATTGATCTGAGGTACCTTATGCTATGTAAACACATTACTGCATATCTATTATTGAAACAATCTTGGCAACTGACCTTCGCTAACGAGACCGGATAGAATTTTGAGCCAAATTATTAAACATTGAGTGGTCACGATGTATTTATGTATTGAGCAGAAATTGGAGTCTTGCTTGAATGACGTCACAGCCAACAATAGGTGTTAGACAGCATCTGAATGATTTATTTCCAATTTAGGAATTACCTGATTTAT
The DNA here is from genome assembly GCF_000327385.1 of Lottia gigantea. NCBI lineage: Eukaryota > Metazoa > Mollusca > Gastropoda > Lottiidae > Lottia > Lottia gigantea. The sequence goes on along the minus strand of NW_008707910.1, from coordinate 251,731 downwards.
TTTTTCTACAGTCCCTAAACTTTCCCAAACACGGTCGTTAGCTTGTTAGGTGCCTTTTAGGTTTACGTTTGGGTTCTGGTTAGGTTAAGGTTCGTGTTAGGTTCCTTGCTAGGTTCATGTTAGGTTTAAGTTAGGGTTCATGTAAAAAATGTTTAATGTATTTTTCTGATTTGTATGTTATACTATCGTTTGTTATTGTGTTATTCTTATATCTAGAAAACTCCTAGATCTACACCTTAACAGCCCCCTCCCTCCTTTCAAATATATTGCATTGGCTTGAATCAATGGCAGAATCTGAACGGAGTGCCTTTTGCAGACTTTTCAATGCTGTTCCATACATATGATATATGTAGGCCTACTTACCATTTTGCATGTTTTAATGATTTGGTAGAAGAAAACCTTTGTACCATTTGTTGATCTACTGTATACGGCGGCAGCCATACAAAATATATACCAATTATTAATGTCCAAAATGTATGGCGTATATGTGGATCAGTATTAAAACTAAAATGAAAAATTAGATTTGAACACCTTAGTATAATTTGAAACATGGTAAAGTATTAAAACTTATCAGGTGAAGGAGCACATTTCTAACCATACCATATCATTTTTACAAATAAAAAAGTTATTTTCGGTTCTTCTACAATTCTAAATAATACATTTATACACACGCAGCAAATTTATGGTGCTCCAGAACAGTCAAGTATGTCCGATTCTGGTGGTTGGTTTGTGGATGGATTGCGATCTAAAGTTTCGACCAGCTATATGTCTGAATGTAAAGTAACTTTAAGATTTAAGAAATTTATTTATAGACAAGAATAATAACTTACTCGAAAAATGTTATTCTGCCACCTTCATTTGCAATCCTCCAGACTTCAGACATTCCGTCAAAATTAATACAACCCTAAAAATATTTTAATTCAATACATTTTACTGTTTTACTGATAAGGAGAGTTGGCTAGGGGCTGTTTTAAGGACTAGAGACCAGTCTCAATGTGATAACTTCCATCCCTCCAGCAATGTATTTTCATGTTATCACTAAATCATTAAAGTGATTGTAAATAGGTGTTTCTAGCCTTTTTAAGTGTCAACAGAGAAGGCGTATCTGGACGACTATTTCCATTAGCTCAGTTAAACTATGATTTGTGTAAAATATAAAATCTTACTTGTATAAAGACAGCTAACATCCCTGCAATCATGACTAAAGTTTGAAATACATCAGTCCATATAACAGCTTTCATACCACCCTGTAATATTGTATAACTTGTCTCTTATATTAGATTGGTTAATAACTTTCATACCACCTTGTAATATTGTATAACTTGTCTCTAATATTAGATTGGTTAATAACTTTCATACCATCATGACAATATTGTATAACTTATCTCTTATATTAGATTGGTTAATAACTTTCATACCATCATGTAATATTGTATAACTTATCTCTTATATTAGATTGGTTAATAACTTTCATACCACCCTATAATATTGTATAACCTATCTCTTATATTAGATTGGTTAATAACTTTCATACCACCATGTAATATTGTATAACTTATCTCTAATATTAGATTGGTTAATAACTTTCATACCACCCTATAATATTGTATAACTTATCTCTTATATTGGATTGGTTAATAACTTTCATACCACCCTATAATATTGTTTAACTTATCTCTTATATTAGAATGGTTAATAACTTTCATACCACCATGTAATATTGTATAACTTATCTCTTATATTAGATTGGTTAATAACTTTCATACCACCCTGTAATATTGTATAACTTATCTCTTATATTAAATTGGTTAATAACTTTCATACCATCATGTAATATTGTATAACTTGTCTCTTATATTAGATTGGTTAATAACTTTATTAGGTGAAATCATGAGAGAATTGCAGTCTTTGCCACCATGCATTGTTTTCGTATAAGAAATGAGGACTCTTGATTTAACTTGTTTGTGTCAACCCCTTCGGGTTGTTTTTCTGTGATACTGGTTATATTTTCTTGCGTCGTTTTTATTTGTTTCTATATTGTGTTCATGCCGCTTTTCTTATGTTTATATTTCATATTATAATCGTATTCAGGTATTATATAGCCGTCTTGGTTCTAGTGCACTTTAATATATTTCATTTCATTTCTTGATTTAACTATAAACTGGTGAAAGGGGTAAGGCCATGCAAGTGTGCAATCAGGAAAATTGCATTAATCATGAAAACCCCCTCCCCACCCCTACACGTCAAGGTGAGAAGTTTGGTCCAATAGGAAAGTATCAAGTTTAATTTCATTATGGAAGCCCCAACAAAAGACCACCAGCGTCGAAGAAGAGCAGAAACCAGTCGAGGAAAGTCTTTCTAATTGGTATCCCAATTTCTCAAAAATACGCCAAACCATACTATTTTGGACTTACCATGGTAGTGTAAAAGGTACAAACAGCACCAACAGATACTATTACAGCCCATACTGGTATATCAGTAACTGTAAATAGAATCATAGTGATTATGTGGGAGGATCAAGGACCAAATAAATAGACACAGAGCTGGAGCATAAACTGAACAGAAAACGGAACCGAAAACAAAATAAGAGAACGGAAAACAGAACAGAAAACAATACAATAGAACAAAAAACATAATAACAGAACAGAAAACAAAACGACAGGACGGAAAACAATACAACAGAAAAGAAAACAGAACAAAAAACAAAACAACAGCACGGAAAACAAAACAACAGAACAGAAAACAGAGCAGGACACACAGAACAGAACATGTGTATGCAATAGATAGGCAATACTATGCGCTTACCAGAGATCTAAGTAGTTTAACAAAATAATAGACATATGAATCGAATTGCTAAGATTTTTTGTAGATTGTATTCCATGGAAAATAGTTACTAGAAAACTGCTTTTGGAGAATTTGAAAAGGAAGTAAATGCTTTTACTAACCTGCACTTAAAGCTGTAGATGGTCCATACAAAACAATTCCCATACCTAAAGTCTAATAAAAACAGATTTCTGAATTTTGATTATTGTAATCGACTTTCGTCTTCTACTTCAGCTAAATTGGCCCAACTGAACCATGTGACGGTAACGCATAAGTAACTTTCATTATCAAATGCTAAGTCAGTTTCAAAGCGGCAGTTATTTTGCAAATTGACGTTCCGTTCTATTAGATGCAATAACGCACATAAAATTCTAATGTATAGAACATTGTATTAAAATAATACGTACCGCTCGTAATAGAAATATGAAGGCACCAAATAAACGAACAGCTTTTGATTTAAATCGAATTTCCAAATACTGAAAAATATCAGCCAATTTATTACATTCTGTGATAATGTGATGTTAGAATGTCGCTATGTTATGTGGTGCACTTGATGTGACGCTATGTTATTTGATGTTATGTTCCGGTGACCAAAACCCATTAGTAACTGTTAACTTGCTATTTAGTTGTTTGAAGACATTGGGTGATTGGAAACCTCCCTCGAAACAAAATCCCCAAAAAACTGCTTAAGTCGTTTGGTGATGTGATTAAAACATAATAAAATCCCAAAGAGAGCAGTTAACGACTCACCTCAAATACACTCACCACCTTCAACCGATAAAACATTGGACCAAACAGCAGAGCCCCGGTTAATGGAGCTAGGACGGCAGAGAATACAGAGATCCAGTACATAGTACCAAACTGGTAGATCTCTGCTGGTGTACCAAGTAATGTAGAGGCCGAGAAAAAACTTGCCAACACCGACACTGCCACTGGTAAAAACTGGAATAAAAATATTATATTAACAATATTACCTATGGAGTAAGTTGACAAATCCAGTCGCAGATTGGAATCAAGTGTTCCGAGGAAGGCGAGAAGGATTTGGCTTACTTGTGATTAGTATATCAATCGAAGACGAAAAAAAGATGACAATAAAACATGCTTCGAACTCACACATATATTATCTTAAAGCACAGTGCTGTTGCATAGTGTGACCAGAAATTAGATCAATCAAACTTCAATTTGTCCGTGAACCTAGCACAACCAATAATCATTTGAAAAGTCTATAATCGGCCAATGAGGATCAGTTTTAGACTATTTACCTGCATGCTTTTATCTGCCATTAAGAACTCACGGGTACTTTTCTGCTTCCCTCCAGCACAAGCATGGTAAACACCAATACCAGCTGATATTAGTAACATACCAGCAAATACTATATAGTCAACTACTGAAAACTGAGCTTTACTAGTCATTCTGTGGTTCTCTGAAATGACCAAACAAGTATTCGTTTAAATTCGGGAGTCAAAAGACGTTTTCCAACAAATGTATGAAGTGTGTGTTTCTTGCTCCATTTTTCGTCCGTAACCTGTTTATTATAAAATTTATTAAGTTATAACTTTACTATTGCAAATACCTTTCAGATCAAATGAAAAGCGATAAAATAGTATGTACCCTATAATGCCATGGTTGGAAAAGCCCTTTAGAATCTACTTCAAGGGATTGTAAAGAACTTTGCTAAATTTTGCATGTGTATCGAGGTCATTGATGGAATCAATTTGCACCTTTCCAATTTTCAATCGGACGTCTGTGGTTCCTGCAAGTCCACTAATAAAAAGTGTTTGATGACGTTAATAATCTCAAAATTTGCTTCATCACATTATGGTCCTTCGCGATTATTCACGTCATCAAAATCTGGGTTTTAATGAAATTGCAGGAACCGCTGACGTCTGATTGAAAATTAAAATGGTGCAAATTGATGCCATCAGTGTCCCAGGTAGCCTGCAAATAATTTTAGAATACCTCTTTACAATCCCTTGAATTCTCACTACTTGACAAAGGCAAAGATTGTCACTCTACATCTTCCCAATCTCTTTCACATACTTTCCGCATAATATTATTATTGTACGTGTACCACCAAATTGTCGGCCCACTCTGTACCCCAAAGTCGCATGTTTTCAGAAATACTCTAAGTGAGCAAAAAAAGGGGCAATATTCAGAAAAAAAATTATTGCTTTTCAAGTCGAAATTTTCAGAAGGTAATTTATGAAGTTATTACACGTCTCGTCTGTTAAAATCGGTTTTCAAAAACTTTTACTCATGACATCATTTATTTTTTTTTTACAAAAAGTTGTGCGAAAGTTGCTCTTCGTTATATACATTACTTAAAAGTTCATGATTGGACTGGACTTCTGGACAATCGCAAGGCTTGTGGTTTAAATTAAGAAGGTAGTCTCTAACATCCAGAAGGAAACAAATATATGTATGTGTCAAGTCCAGGTTAAAGCTATCTTTTAAAGGTAATTTGTACGGAGGGTGATGAATTTATAATTGCTATCCCAATATCGACTTCTTCAAAATTCCTTCTTTAAAGATTCGCCATTTTCAGGGGTTAGAATGGGTCTTGAACTTATGTAAAAAATCTTTAGAAATACTATTTCACATAAATTACATAACCTCAAACTGGGAATTGCACGAATCTATAGCTACTAGCCATCTGTTTTATGTGCACATATTGTAGACGAACTATGTTTTAAATTGCATGGTGAACTATGATATTTTAAAATACAATTGAGCTTTATCATCCAAGAAATCGATGACTATGTCCCTCCAGGATGAGAATAAGGTGACTAACGACCAAGTGGAAGTTAAAATTTGTCATACTTCCTGTAATATAATATCTTATAAATATCAAACGACAACATATTGAATTAATTCATAAAACTTGCTAATAAGGCGTGTGAAATCCAGTGTATACCTTTGTGATAACGGACTAATAGGCGAACTCTTAGAAGTCAAAAGGGAATCGTTATAATATAAAAGAAATGTTGTACTTATTTTTTTCCATTTCTATAGTTTTTACAGGTAAAGTTTTTGATTTTGTGATTACATGTAAATAGTTGTCTAATTGGCAATATTTCAATATTTAGAGTATGCTAAAGTAAAGCCGAGAATAGAAGTGGTGCGGTGTACGGTGCCGTGTACGGTGCGGTGTACGGAGCGGTATACGGTGGGTATACGGTGCGGAATAATCGATACAAACGAAAATAGAAGAACTGAACACACGAAGTACGGGTCCGGACATGCAGACACGATTCGTTTCTTCTATTTTCTACTGAATCGATAATCCCGATTCGTACACCGGACCGGACACCGCATCTCGTCTATATACACCTTAAGTTATATTTGACATCAATTCTTACTTAAAAACCCAACATTTTTTTTAATAGGCTATCTTTTAGATATAACACAATTTTCCCTATGACCATCTTAACTCTAGATTTACACCAGGGCAGTCAGGGCCATAATTAGAGTCTTTATCTGTTTGCCTTAAAAGTCTTTTAGATTTTTTCATCTTCAAACTTTTACCGTAGACATCAAATAAACGACAAATTTAGCGATATAATATTTTTTTAAAACAAAATTGCCTCATGTGTATTGATGTAGTTAAAGCCTTAGCAGTAGTCTAAAATTAGCTGTCTGACGATTTCTTGTCAAAGTCGTCAGAATAGTCAAACGAAATTTAGTAACATTAAAGCTATATTATGAGTCAGTTTTAAATTGAAAGACCAGGAAATGTTTCATTATATTATGTTGAGCCTGAACATTTAAAGTTTTTCATCGTATGATCATTGATTTTGAGCCGATAGCATTTAAATTCACCGTAACACTTTCCAGAATTGAATTCCGACATCTAATCCATGGAAGTAGGCCAACAGTCACAAGTTTATAGGTCGATATTAACAGTATCTCAGGCAGATATTACATACATTGTAACGTTATTTGAAAATTTAGGCACTGATTTAGTTTTGTTTAATTGTAGACGATCTATACTTTGTATTTTCATTCTAAAAAGTGATAAGATGATACTTGATTCATGCAGCTTAAACGAACACTTTATCAAGGATTCTGCTTCTGTTCACAGTTTTATCAATTATTTTTTTTATTAACATTGTCAAATCAGTTTTGGTTTATTAATTAATTAGGATATGAGGAAATATCCTTTCTTTTTAATAGCACAATGCCAGTTTCATATTGCTATTGAAATATAAAATCATGCTTATAAATTCTGTTGATATTTCTATATTACAGTATCAGAAGGGGTTTTACAATGTAGAGGTACAGACTGTGTTTTATGTGATTGCTGGAATCAAACGCAACTTCCTCAAACTCTAACATGTGACAGTTATCATTTTATTCGACTGGAGTTTTTTGAATTAAGACGGATGCGTCATAACTATTTTCTGGGCAATAGATGTGATAATATGATTAACACCTCGACGTTAAGTTGCTATGGTACAATGAGTCAAACAATGCCGGTTCATTTTAACCAGAAACTAGAGATTTACAACCAATGCAATGGTAAACGCACCTGTGATGTCATTTTCCCTACTGATAGCCCTGTCAAGCTTGAAATACCTTATGTTTGTGAATCAGGTAATTTTTTTTAACCTATTTTTACTCTTTATTTTATATAGGTCAGAATAAGGTCCTTGTCCTGGTTCTTTTATGACCCTGGTTCTCCACCTGGGGTGTTTTCGCCTCCTGGGTGTGTCGGGGGTGTGGACCAGTAGCGGAGCCAGGTTTTCGTCCGAGGGGGCGGGGGCGAAATACTTGAGGTTGCCCGAATATCTAGACTAGTTATGAGATTTTTGCCAGGGGTGGGGAGCGGGAAACCCCTCTGCCCCCTTTGGCTCCGCCACTGGTGTGGACAACTGTTGTATGAGAATATTTTTTTTGGGGTTGGTACTATATGGTTCCATTGAACAGTAACAGCCGTTCCACTGAACATTATGTGTGATTATTATGATTAGTGTAAATAAAAATCATAAAATTTACAATGTTTTGAAGTCCGTTATTTGGGAGCTGTGAGGAGCTCGAATGATTACTTCAGGTGTGTGAAAGCTGAAAAAGGTTGGGAACCACTGTTTTATGAGGACACACATAGATGTAGTATATAATATTAGGACAAACAAACTAGAAATAAAATAAAGAAAACTTTTGTATAATCAAAAAATGAAATGAAATGAATGGAGTTTTACGTCCTACTAGGTAGGCTAATGCGGAGGGTTTGTCCAATTTGTCCAATCGTACCTTAGACTTAGTAACGTGAATTCTTTAGCTAAGCCAATTAGTAATCGAAACCGTCGAAATTTGAGCCTTAAAATTCATGTGTGTCTAGAATTATCAACGTTTGATAGTAAAAATGACGACTCGTCATATATAAAAGACTCAAATCCACCATCCACGCTTACAAAAAAATATTACTTTTATACTAGTCCGATACTTATTCAATTTCAGAGGCAGATCTACGATTGATTTCGACCAGATTTGCCCAAAATGCCGTTACGTTTCCCATATTTAGTTTGTGGGGAAAAGACTATACGAAGGGAGAGATATTGAACTGTGAGTGTCAGATGGAGATACCTAAAAACATGTCAGCTCTAATTGAAGTATTCTTTATATATTTGGACCCCGAGGCATGCAATAAAGTTATCTTTTCCAATAAAAATATACCAATATTTAGCTGTAATAAGTACGGTCTACGGCTGTTGTATGGACCGCAAGGTAACATTGAAGGTGATATGAAAATACAGATTAAAGACCTAGTGATCGAAGGTGATGAAGTTATATACTTTAAACTGAGAGGTATGTTCATCTATATAGTTACAGAGGATCTTTGGCAAGTGATGGGTTCTTATGCAGTGGAGGCACCAGTGGAGGTACAAAGAAGGTGGGGGGGGGGGGGGAGTGCTGGCATTTGCCCCCTAAAAAAGTGGTTTGCACCCCAAAAATTGTACCCTACTTTATTTTCAAAAAATCTGAATGTCTACCTTTTTCTCCAAAATATGTGTCAGAATGCCCAAAATCAATTCATTTTTTCTAAAATTTGCTTTAGAGAACCCTCTAAGACGTTCTATGAGAGGCTTGCGACTATGACACCACCACAGGGTAGCCAAAATTTGAATTCAGTCTCAGCAGTTGTCCCTTCATTGAGTCAGTCTGCCCTCTATTTGTACCCCCAGTCTCGGAAGCCTGGTGCCGCCACTGTGCTCACTGCATGTGAAATATATGAATTGATTTGTCGGATTAAAAATAATTAATCAGTCACTTAGGTTCATTTGATATAAGAATCACGAGTGGAAGATTCTATTTATCGCACAACTATCATTATTATACGTATATTTTCCATAATTTTAAATTCCCCTCCGTGATTTTATCTGATTTTCAGTTTGAAATGAGTAATTCTTGTATTATTAAGCTTAAGCTTAGCCAAAAGCCAACTGGTTTAGAATTTATGAAAAAAATAATAAATCGACAGCATTGGACTTACAAAATACAGATCTTTCAGATGTATCTTTGACGAATAGATCCAGTGGTGGCATTTGGCCCCATAGAAACATAGTTTGCACCCCAAATTGTACCCCCGCTATTTTCCTTCACAAATTAAAAGATATATGATTTTATACGTTTTTATACCAAAATATGTGTCAGAATGCACCAAAATACAATTTTTTGAAAATTGTCTTGGTAGACAACCATTTCATAAGCTCTATTAGAAACTTGGGACAAGACGCTTCCACAGAGTTGCCGCAATTTGAATTTAGCCTCGACATTTGTCACCTATTTAGTCTGTCTGCCCCTATTTGTACCCTAAGTCTCTGGCTGGCTTCACCACTGACTAAATTTAATATGCCTTTGATTTATGTTGTAGGAGAAAATATGAATATAAATTGTAATGGATGCTCTTATAATTCAGGTAAAATTCGGTTTGTTTCTGTCAAAAGACCCTTTGCATTGCATCATTTCATTAACGTCAGCTTTGGAAAAGATCATTGCTTGATAAACGCTCTAAAAACTCCATTTTCTTACAACAGACTGTCGAAAAAATCAATTTGAATTGTCATTTTACCCACAGTCTAATTAATTTGATTCGTTATTAATTTTTTGATGGTTCTCCATTGTAATCTAACGAGATTTATACTAAGGTCGTGTACTGGTGACGCTACAAGCTATTTATAGCAGCCAATCACGCCCATCAGCAATTTAATAATTCGTCATGATATCGGAAGTCGCATCGCTGTAATTTGGATTTTACTATCACACTTCATAGTCGATATTTAGAAAGATTCGGTATGACGCACTGGGATTGGCTGAATTGATCGTCATCAGTACGCAACCTTGGTATAAATCTTTTAAGATTACAATTGAGACCAAAAAAAAATAAATTGTAATCTAATTTTAATTAAATTGTTTAGCCAGCTCTTTCCTTTCTTACAAATTGATGAAAAAGGGCACATATCGAAAACGCTATGTTATAATAGGATTTACATGATTTTTTTTTGTAGATTCCCCTGAATCCCCTGAATCCCCTGAAGTTTCTGAATCGTTTATGTATCATGTTATATTGGGAACTGTATTTGGTATTCTTGCTGTGGTTTTTTTAGTTGTTGCAGTGTGCGTATTATATCGTTTGAGGTGCGTATTTCATATAATTTGAATGGCTAATTCACAAACCCCTTCCACGCGAGCATATTTAATTAATCAGAATCAATAACACATATAATATGGCCCAGGGTTTTGTATACTGCTCAATAGGCCCGTAACTACTTATAGAAAGTAGAGGTGTTCTAATAACTTGGAAAATACCCGTTTGGCTCACATGTCCATTCATAATTAGTTAAATTAGGAGAGAATTACCTGCAGAATCCCAATGAGTCAAAAAGTCTTTTTTGTTTATCCAGACTGTACATACATGGATTATGCAATAAGAACAAGAATACATGATTATTCATTAGAAACACCAATTAATCAAAAAGAAAACCCATCTTGAATATTTTAAGTAAATATTTTACAGAAAAAGGAAGCTGTCACGTCAACGAGGACAAAGATCACCTCAGCAGATTATCGAAAATGAACATTATGACTATATAGACGATGATGCTCCAACTAATATGAAAAATAACTGTCACTCGCACCAATACTTGGACCTTATCAACAGCCCTGATGGATATCTGACACCACAAGTCCCTGCCGCTCACCAAAGACCACTTGGTCCTAGAACCAGTGCAGAATCTAGCTACAACCGTATTGTCGTACAATAGGTAGCTTACATATTTCATTATGTTTTTGTTGAATAGTTTTTCAATATGTGCTGACGGAACAAAAGGTGGGGGTTTTCTACAATTTGTGTGTATCGGGTACACTGATAGCACACATTTGAACAATTTTTCTTGGGGCAGGCAAATGCTCCACACTTGTACTCGCACTTGCGCCGCCCCTGATCTTGAGTGCAATTTTAATATGTGTCGACACAAGACAGAAATGAGCTTTTAAATGTGTTCGCCCTGATTAACTTCTCAATGGTTGTGAACCGGAAAATATAAAAAAGCAAAAATCTACTTACTTTTCTATGCCTTTAACTTGAAAGAATGTAAATTGTGAAAAAAAATACTATATGAAGTGTGTTGATATAACAAGATAAATAGGGGATACGACAAGAAACGTGTCAAGTAAAACATGTTAATTTAAAGAGACTTTCCACCCTACAACTCGATATGGCTCAAGCATAATGTTTGAAATCTTCACAATATCAGGCTTTTACGAACTGGGTTTAATACCTTGACTGCATCAGCCACCATTCTTGTAAGACGGAAGTTTGTGAATGCAACGATTTGATTGGATCGTACGCTACCGATTATAGTCCTCGACATAAAGTCTGTAAATCATAAGCATTAATGTCTTTATGACGAGAGCTGTGATTGGCTGTATTCGGTTGCGACAATTCAATCAAATAACCTTGATAGAAGAAAATGGCCAAATAAAGTCAAGATATTAGAGGCTATTCGTCGTATGTAATAGCTTAACAATGTGGAGATGAATGACTGTGTATGTGAAATTATTTGCACCTTATTTAGTCACCCGGAAATTCTTGGCGGGCATGACACAAATATCATGCTTTAATATACAATGTGAATGATGATCTTACATGTTATTACAAATAGATCCGTTTTAAATTTTAATCATGAAGTGATATCCTGGCGAATATCGTTTTATTTCTTTTGTGGATGTATCTACTTTTCAGAAAACTGACTCGCATTGAATATTTCTTGCTGAAATGTATTTATAATTACATCACATCAATGTATTATTAAGCGGATTTAAACTGGTTAATGATAGCATCTCGTGGAATCCGTCCCTATGGTACGGGCTTTGTAGACTGCTAGGATCGATTACTAGGTAAAACTTTTGCTATGAACCGATGACAGGTATTATTTGTCTGTGAAATCCACTCATTCTAACCGAGGCTGCTCTGTTCTTACATGGCATGGGCATGTCCGAGGGCGGTGGGTGTTCGGGACAAAATGTTAAAGACCCAAAGAAGCCAATGGATTTGAGATGTCCTTAGATGAATTGTAAACATTAAGAGGGCTAAACTATAAAATAAGACTTTCCACATGTCCGATGGTCCCAATGGCCCACCCCCTCAACCCGAGCCCCATATTTTATTATTTCATTGGTTCTATGAGTCCCTTTAACAGCCCTCCAAATTCTTATCTCTAAAATGACACACAATGACATGATTATGTTTACTTATTTAATCTAGTATTGTCTATATTTTTAATGTTTATGTATGTAGTAGATAAAGTACATGAAATATAACTTAAGTACATATTTTATAAGGACTGGTACTTATCCTTTATAAGCATAAACTTACAGATGACATTGTGGACATCATTCATCTCGACACATGGGCACCAATCAGTATCGGTGCCACTGGGATCACAGGAGTAGGGGGGTGCACCAAAACAATACTTTTTTCATCTCTTTGTGGAGAGAACGCGCCCAAGGGAGGCTTCTGCGTTTTGAATAAACTGCGACATTTGTACCCCATTCCAAGACAAAAGGTGGTATTTTCCTTGTGCGCTTTTAAACCTGCAAAGCCAAAAGGTTGGATGTTTTTTCTTTGGGCTATATAACTAATAACTGGCGGCTTTAGCTATTACATGTATATAGTGAACAGTACATGTTGTGAAAAAGTCACAGTTTTCTGTAGTCAGAAAGGATATTGCAACAGATCAGTTAAAGTAGTCCGTTATTTGTTATGGTTCAAAACTGTTTCTTGTTCTTTGCCTTTTTTTATTAAGAAAACATTATGCGACTTCTTGAGACTGGTGACATTATAAAAACACCCTTTTTGACGAGAACTGGTACGGAAATACTATTATTAACTAGTAATGTTATCGACCCTATTCACAGAATTTCTTTCACATTTTTATACATGTATATCACAGACACATCTGAACTCTGCCAGGAAACGTCAGAAATGAAATAGAATTAAAAGAATGCCTCCAATTAATGTATATTGAATATTGGGAATCCCAATATACATGATGATAGCTAGGCTATCCCCCTTGTTTGACCTCGCACGTAAATAAAGACAATGTTCTCGATAAACTTTTGTCTTTTGTGTTTTTATATAAAATAACATCATTTATTCATGTAGTCTAGTATGTATATATGGTTTTAAGAAGTCTAGTCAATCTTTTTAATAATGCATATAACCAACACTTACTGTTTAGTCTATCACAGTATTGCGAAAAACACTGTGATTGAACTTTCATTTGCTTTGATGGGATTCATCTATTGAAATGAATGGAGTTTTATGTCATACTCTTCTGCACCAAACTGGGCTAATGAAGACGGGCAATGCCATGGAGTGCGCAATGATGGAAATTTTGACAGCTATGAAATAATAGTCATTGGCTCTTGTTCATAAAAAAAATGCTAGGATTGTTACCAGTTTGAAATTTTCTATTGGATCCTGCAATTTTTAGCCCCAAATGTTAGTATTTAATAGCCTATGGTTACCATCTTTAAACAGATATTCAACAATTACTAGGATATTTTCTTGTGGAGTGAAGACTCACCTAGTATGATTTAAATGTATATTTAGGTGCATCGTGTTTTTAAATGTAAATTACTACAGTCGCCATGCATCAGTATACACCAAACTATGTAAGTACTTAGTTAATTGTTTCTAAATATCACAGGAGATAGCAGTAACAGTCTATGTCAATGAAGTGATATTCAACACCATCAGAAAACTTTTTGTCTTGATGAGCCACAAATGCAAACACACCAAAAACCTCACACCAGGTGGTACAATAATTTTACAAAGCTGTAAAAAAAATCATTTTAACAAAACAAAATATTTTTGTACAAAAAACAACACATCACAATCAATCCACCTCACAGTGACAATAAAATACTTGGTTTTCTTTGTCAGTCCCATTTCAACAAGCCGCATAACACTAATATGTTAGTGATTTACAATAATATCTCTTGGAATCATTTCAATTCAGTCATCTTTGAATGTTCCTTAGAAGTTGCCCGGTTACTGTGTCATTTGCGTAGAAACGTTAAAAGAATGATGGCGGCGAGTTTGGCCTGAATGAAAGCTTGGCTGCTTTGAACTGAAAAATACCAGCGTTCATCGCCGAAATTTTTCCGATCGCTGTTGAAAACTAGTAAACCCAGCAAACCAATCTCTCACCTCCTATGTATATACTACGTATTATGTACAGTGAACACAGTGTAATTTGACTTTATTTTATTTTCTATTTTAACTGTTCCATTGTTTTCATTTTGAACCTGCTTTACCGTACACAGGGTAAATTGACACATTATTTTCCACCTTCAATGCTGTTTCGGAATTTTCATAAGCACCACTTTAAAAGATTGGTCTGCTAGAGAGCATAATGGCAGTCATTAGCACGAGACCAATGACTTCATCAGGAATCTTTATGTAAACTGTTTTCAGATTCCAAAATAGCAAATAACTGTTTACACAACCCGGTATAGAAAATGATATGAAGTGCACAATTGTCTTTCAATTGGAAAATAAAAATATTTCATTTGATCATGGCCTCGACAAAAAGTCCATTATGATGTTCCCTAGAAGTTACGCCAAGATTTGGTCGCGAATTTTGCCATCTTCGACTGTATGAATAATGCTGAAAAGATACAAAATGGATCATTGTAAATGACTCAATTAAATTTTAAAGGCAAGTGTAGTTATGTAGCTGTGTCGCAAAGGCAGCTGATGAGTCATTGACATAAACGGCACTTTCCTTTTTTAAAGTAAAATAACATGAGTCTTTTTTCTGCAGCTAACTTGGATAATGAAGACGGGCACCGTGTGGAATGAGGTAAATTTGGCGAGGACAGCGACATAAGCCGACTATACTATATATCAATTTTCAACGGTCGAGTAATCTTTATCGTGCACAGCCTGTATTGTCCCATCGTCATCTTAATGACATTTGAGCAGCTAAAAGTTGCGTGGTTTTGAAAACCAAGTAACAATTTAAATTAGGTCTCCTCCTTTATATTCAAAAGCAAAATAACCTACCACTAATTTTGGTGGATGTCGTTTTCCATAATATATTTCTATGAGACCAATTATAATAGCTAGCACTAAACCACTGATTAATATATAAAATATACCAGAAACATTACTAAGTGATAACGATCTTTTCTTCGATTCCTTAAAATACAAAGAAACAAACATAATACAAAATGTATTGCGATAAGGAAAAAGAAAAAAATGTAGTGGTGTAGTTGTTCTGTTCATTGTCAGGTTGTGGTTGCGTTTTACATAGCTTTTTTCAGATTGAAAAATACACATCACAGATACCCATCAAAGAAACCGTTCAAAAATACCCATTAAAGATATCCATTTAAAATAACATTAGAAATACGTATCAGAGATACCCATATAAAAAACATCAGAAATACCAATCAGAGATACCCATATAAAATAACATCAAAAATATTAATCAGAGATATCCAAATAAAATAACATCAGAAATACGTATCAGAGATACCCATATAAGATAACATCAGAAATACCAATCAGAGATACTCATATAAAATAACACCAGAAATACCCATCAGAGATACCCATATAAAATAATATCAGAAATACCCATCCGATATACCCATACAAGGTAACATCAGAAATACCCATCAGAGATACCCTAAATATATAACCATCAGAGATACCCTAAATTTATAACCATCAGAGATACCCATCAGAGATACCCATCAGAGATACCTATCAGAATACTCAACAGTAATATCCATCAGCTATGTAGCTAGGCGGCTGGGTAGCCTATGTCGAACGTCATAGTATAACAATCCGAAGTGATCTAATAATTATCCATCAGGGATATCCGCCATACCCCTTCAGAAATAGCCATCAGAAATATCCAATAGACCATCAGAAATATCCACCAGAAATTAGATATTGGTCGACAGCTAGATTGCTTCTGATGAGGCGTCAGAGAATAACAATCCGAAGTGATCGATTAGGAAAATTCTTACCCTATGACCAGGGTTCGTACCACATTCGCCCTTTTCAAACCACCATGTCTGTTGTAACTTATGTAAGGTTCCATCTTCTTTCAGCTTGAGAACAACATAATTGATGGCTTCCCTGAAACATATCAATCAACTAATATAAAGTCGTCTAGAGTTCAGTGGATCGGGTAATATAAGGTTATAATTCATAAATCATAAATCTTCCGATTTCAATATCAGTTCAAATGCATCTGAAGTCTAGATATTTTGTTTAGTTATAATTCTGACAAAATGACAGAAGCATTGATGAACCCAACACTCACGCCCCCGTTTAAGTTTAATCCCCAATTGCATAAACCACTGAAGATGGTCAACTAGATTATACGTTTACGTAAACCTTTTAAAGATGGAATTCTTTATTCTTTAGTGTCAAATTAATGAATTAATTTAAATAATTGGTGTTTCAAATGAAGTATCGTGCATTCTTAATAATATCATTATGATCTTATTGCATATAATTAAGAGTTTTAACCAATCATAAATGTCCATGTATGTACAGTCTGGAAAACAATAAAAAACACTTTTTGACTTTTCTTGATCGGTCACTCATTTGAATTCTGTTGGTAGTTACTAGTATATTTCAAATTTATAAGAACACATCTTCTTTCTATTCATATAAGTATTAGCATTTTCATTTTTACAAATAAAAATAAGGGAACCCATCTTTAAATAGTTTTGGCGTTCTAAAAATTAAATGTGAGATTCCATAATTGAAACTGTCAGATAAGGCAAGGGACTCATTTCTATAAATTTTGGTATATGGTTTACTCCTAAAAAATCAGACCGCCTCTTAAAGTGCAGAAATGAACGACATAAAGCTCCAATATTATTTCATACACAATAATAATACTGAGAGACAGAAAGTTCCAGATTAGTTTCAGTGTGGTTTACGGCTCGGTTAACTATTGATTCTATAATGTTTATTGGTCATAAAGGGTTATGTTTACACTACTAAATACATGCTCAATCCAATATTAGTTGGCGTATTTTAATCAAAATGTGTACTTAAGCAGAATTGATGACCGTGTAATACAATAAAGAGAACTATTATTTTTCTCTCGACTTCTTTGCTTGTATAAGTTTAATGCTGGTTTAAATATTTCACGAAAAAAGCGTCGGTTAATCACCGATTGTGTCTCTGTGTGCAGAATGTATAGAAATACATTGGCGATCCAGATTGGTAAAACATATTAATCAGGGCAATGACTTGCCATGCAATATAAATTAGGATGTGGATAAGCAGCTCTGCATCAATTGCCTGTTCTGTCTATAGCGAGTTGGAGAGTTCAATCCCGGCATATGTCGAGATAATACCCGGTTATCCCCTTGTCAATGATGCAGGTAAGAGGGTCTGACATGAAAAAGCGTCTGGTCGTTCCGATAGGATAATAAACCGAGGCCCACGTTAAAGATCCCTCGACAGTTGGAAATCGAAAAAGAGCAGGCTAATGCCACTGTCCTGGCAAAATTTCCCTCATTGCATCCTGCATGGCGTTGCCCGCCTTCATTAGCCCAGATGGTTCAGAACAGTAGGACATAAAACTATATTTATTTCATTTAAAGCGAGTTGGATATTCGTATGCTATACGATAGGGTGCCTTGGGTTCGAATCCTCTGCACGTTAAGAATAAATCTGATGCCACTGCCAGTGCTCGGTGTTGGCATTACGCCCCTGCCAGCCTTGGTAAAAAATGTTTTTATATTTCTACAGTAGGCATGACAAAACATTCAAAACTGTAGCCAATGTAGTCAAGTTTTTCCTCAGGAAAACAACGTCAATTCATCACTTCTTTAACTTAGATAGATTTCCTATGGCAAAGTTCCATTTTCTAATAATTCAGGAATTTGTTTAGGTCGTAGTTGAATCTGGAATTTCCAAATATTGATAAATTTAAACTTTATGTTCTGTTTGACCTTTCTCGTATTTTACACCCACCACTTTAATTTGATCTTTCAAGAAGTCAGAATGTATTATTGAACGGTTGACAAATTACGATTGTCAACAGAAAATATCAGAAGAAATTTTTTTATTAATATGGAGCTTAAAACATCAATAGCTGAATAAAAAAGATGATGGCTTTACGCCCAGGCATTGTGTTAACAAAGCTCAATTCAATAGCTAAGAATATGTGAACAACATGATTGATGAAATGTGTACGAATCCGTTAGATTCATCAGTATCGTAATTCTTTTGTCGTAAGGTTGGATTGGCCCAGTGCTTAAAAATATCCATTTTATGAAATTTATTTGGTATATGTCGCCTGTCGCACCAGGTATCTATCCTACCCTATAGAACGCAATCACTAATGTAAACAAGAACAATGCGGAAAGACAGGGCTTTTTTTGACCTTTCAATTATAGTCTTCAAACCTCACTGTCGAAATTTGAGCCTTCAAATCCACGTGTGTCCAGAATTATCTGCAATTGAATGTTAAAATGACGACTCGTCAAGACATAGAAAAGACATATATAGGAAAAGTGAGCAAAATTTGAAGTTTTTTGAAGAAGTTATGTGATTTTCGTACATGTCGTACAATTTACATCTGCATCTGTCCCTTAAAATAGGCAGTAGTAGCGTTTCTAGGAATCATGAGTAGGGGCCACAGAGTTGTCGGGGGTTCACAGTACCAGAAATTTATGCACCTATTGATAAATATTTTGGAACTGGGTCAAAGCCTGGCCACCTTTTTTTTTATCACACCCCCAGCATAGACGCCGCTGATAACATTTTGTTTTTTTTTCTTTTGGCCGAAGATATGTTCATTTTCAAAATTCAGAGTTTTTGTATGTATTCAACCTTGATTTTCATCAAAACCTGCGCGTTGACACCTTCTATCTGGACTTCCTAAAAGGTCAGCCGTTATCAGCCATCTCTCGTGTCATATAATAATCCAGTTTTATAGAAATGTAAAAAATACTAACTCTTGTCACGTTCTAAGATTTTTATGAAGAAAAAATGATAGAAGTCTGAACATTAATTTATCAAACTATTTTCTATGACTGTCAGGAATATTGAAAACTTGAGACTCTCAAAGACTTTTAATATTGAAATCGGAATCTGCTTTCAGAAAATTTATCATTCCAAGTCTTAATGATTTTTTCTAGCTTGTTGAGTTATGTCGATAAGCAGACGCGGCTGCGACTCACGTGGACATGTTTATCGGAATAATCAGTTAACGGTGTGTTGAAGACTATATCCCTACTGTTTTTGCACGCTTGCTTGCTAGCCTGAAGGTCAAGGGTTAATACCATTGGCGGATTTTTCAACCCGTTTTCCCTCTGTCACTGATGCAGGTAAGAAGGGCTGGCATGGAAAAAGTGTCTAGTCGTTCGGATAGGACAATAAACGGAGGCCCGTGTGCTACAGGCTGTGAACGTTAAAGATATAGATGGAAATCGAAAAATAGTAGGCTAATGCCGTTGTCCTCGCAAAATTGTCCTAATCGCAACCTATATAGCGTTGCCCGTCATCATTAGCCCGCATGGTGCAGAAAAGTAGGACGTAAAACTCCATTCATTTCATTTTAAAAATCAAAAGCAGTGATTCTGAAACACAGCAATCAAGAACGATTCAACTGGTACAGTAAAACTTGCATTATCTTACTCGATTTTACTTGATTTAGAGCCGCCTTCATAATCCAACTCTAAATTAATTTTATTTTTCAAATTTTTGGGAGTTTCCACAGAATTTGATTTTTTTTTTGTATCTAGATTAGAAATACTTAAAGAGAACCTGTTTTTAATAACATGTTTTAATATTTCTATATTGCTTGAGCAGAATTTCAACTTTGAAAATATTATGTTATTGTATTCATTACACATACATAGATAACTCTATGGAAAGAACACAATATAGAAAAAAGGCGATAGATTTTAACGTTCTTTAAGTTTGATTTATTTCCTCGATTATAATTAAAATGGAAACGAATACGATATTTGCTTAAATTGGGCTATTTTTTTCCTGAAAATAGGTAATTTGTCTCTTTAGAGTATAATAGATGACATTATGTATTGAAATTACTAAGATAATAATGTCTGTAACAGTAATTTAAAGGAATATATCTGAATAAACAGTATGATTAAACAACTTATTCGCCACTTAATCTGTCAGTTTTGAATCTTTTAAAAGATTATAGAGAATTATATGACTCCAGCAATATTATATACGACAAAAACTGTTATTACTTTTCTTGCTATAAGCAAATATATTCAGACTTCTTCAAACTCTCATTAGTTGCTGTAAAGAAGCGCCAAAAAAACCTTTCCTACCACGATGAGAAACGGCTACTGCAGAGAGGGAGTCTCCGATACAGACGCCATCTTCAAAGAAAATTGAAACAAAACAGTCGCAAAAATCGTAACTTACAAACCATTGGAACATGTAAATTGTGCAGATAAATAAATTGTAAAGAGTAAGGAACTTTGGCAATAATTTGAGAGTTTGGAACAGAGAAGTATGAACAAAGGAAAAAGGAATATAAGGAGTTGCGAAGTGTGAACAAGGGAAGTAAGGAATATAAGGAATGACGAAGTATGAACATGGAAATTGAGCATATAAAGGGGTGGAGTATGAACAAGAGAAATAAGGAATATAAGGAATAGCGGGGTATGAACAAAGGAAAAAAGGAATAAAAGGAGTGGTGAAGTATGAACAAGGAAATGTGCACGAACAAGGAGTGGTAAAGTATGAACAAGGAAACGTGCAGGAAAATAAGCATACATAAGAAGTGGTAAAGTATACAAGGCAAATAAGCTACAAGTATAGAATGATAAAGTATGAAAATGGGAATCAATCTACATCTACATGGGAATAGTTCAGGAAGTTTAGGCTATCATTGAGCTCGAAGACTTCATTTTCCTAGAAAATCAAAGTATATGAAATTAAAATTATACTTACTTCAAATGAGAATTTAAAGGCGTCGCTATTCCAAACCCTTTAAGGTCAAGATTTGGTCCAACTCTCATGGTATTACATGGTTTTCTGTTGTTATAAAAATCATTGTTGGAAGATTCTAATAAAAAGGCATATTTTCCTTTGGTATTTCTCACTCTTTCCACGCCTTCTTGAATAGATTTGGTGAACACTGGCGGAGAAGCCGTCGACATATAATTCCACATATTTTTATAGGTTGTAACTTTAGATTTCTGAAAAGCAAACAGATAGTTTTTTTTATAGTAGTTCTATTGGATTTACTACTGGAAAACTAGGACGTCGTGAAGTGGGATCACTAGAGAGAAAAGGTGGTACATAAGCTGGGTTACTCTGGAAATTTTGGAGCATGGATTGTATTCTGTACCGCTATTTAGAACTTCTCAAAAAGAACTGTTTACAATAGAAAACATAAATGAGCGCATAATGCATGGAATTGAATTCTGTCCGATGAACGAACGCGAAATACACTCATTAAATCAAATTCAATGCAACTGCAGAGCCTACAACCACAGGAAGAGACTAGGATAATCACAGCTATAAAGAGTCATATGTCATGATAGATTAGTTGAATAAAAAGGTTGTATTACGTCGTACTAGATGTCAAGGGAGAAATCAACAGATATATTCATAAATCTAACAATCCAGATAAATAATTATTATCTTTCAAATCTGTAAGATTAAAAGGCGGATTTTCTTTTCGGAGTCAAAGTCAATATTGATTTTTCAATCACTTATAGTAAGAGAGAGTCATTCTTGTTTTTTTTCTATTATCATGTAGTTATTTCACCGCTTCTCTTCATTAGGAGTATGAAATGTAGTAAAAATACCCTGTAAATTTGGGCATACCACAACTTCAAATAATACAGCAAAACATGGAAGGCTCTATTTGAAATGTCATCACTTTTGGAACTTACTTTAAAAAATGATTTAGTAGAGCCATCTTCGACGGTACCATAAGCAATATCAGTCTGTTTAGCTAAAGCATCAGCTGAATCTATCGGTGTTAACATCCGTTCAATGGTTAAAAAAGCAGCTAAATTAGCTGTATATGACGATATTGTTATTAAAACAAAGAACCACCATGCACCGCCTATAATCCTGCCTGCCGTAGATCTGAAACATAAAGAAAAAATGAAACAGAATTGACCACAACAGCATTTACATTCATTAAAGGGATTGTGAAGAGATTTTCGAAATATTTTATATGTATCAGGGACACTGACGGCACCAATTTGCATCATTCGGCATTTTCACATAAGACCGGTTAGTGACATCTCTAAACACTTAATTAAAGTGGAAATGCAGGAACCACAAATATCTGAATAGAAATTAAAAAAGTGCAAATTGATGCTATCTTTACTTATCTCTTTTATAATTTTGCTCGATAAGAAGTATACAATGTGGGCGTAATATGGTTGCTTCCTGTTTGATTTTGTTGTTGTTGAAAACACGACATAGAACACAATTTTATATGGTTTTCTCCCAAAAATGAGATCTTGAAAAAAATGACCTTTGTAATATTTCTCTCTAAACGGTTTAAGCCCAGATAGGAGAAAAGCTCTTCAACAAAAATCCTAACATTTAAAAAACTGCCATGAAATTGATCAACGATTTTCGTCGCCAGGAAAAATTAAGCAACCGGATTAATTTAATGTCGTATATATTTATCAAGCTTTTTGACATTCCATTAACCCTTTGGGGATTATTTTCCTTGTAATCCACAGTCCATAATAGTCTCTACTGGTTATAATGATCAGCTTTGAAAGTATTGTTTACATAAGACTTTTAGATTTTTTTCAAAATGATAATAATGAATCTTCAAGAAAGTCTGGCAAAAGATAAAATGGTAGAGGCATCCACATAGACGTTTTTGATCAAATAATTATCCAAGGAAAAAATAAACTGCTAGACACTCCTTTGAATATGATATTTTTTTGGTGCAAATGGAATGGACTTTTGCGTGTTTAAATCCACGGTCACTCAGCACTAAGTGAGCTCTACAGGCCGAAAATTTTTAAATCTTCAACTAACAGGAATTAAATTGACTTACAGAGAGGGCTCCGAATGCAGGAGAGTACATGTTAAAAAAAGGTTCCAGTGGGAGTGGGGGGGGGGGGGGGTGCCCGAACCCACTTAGGTCCACGAGCCCCCACTCATTTAGTTGAGCCATTGCTAAGCTTCTGTTACTGGTACGGCTTATGTTCCAGGATGACAGTGCAACGCAGTGAGCATTGAGGAACTTATCGGTACAATGTCCATACCCAAAGTGCTATTCAGTGGTCATATTCACGACCAAAATCTGCCAGTCTTTGACAACGTATTGATATTCTTACCTTGGACAAACGTGGTCGCTGCCCTGTAACATGAGAGCACCCATAGAGAACCAGAAAGCATTAGGTAGTGTAAATTGATTATGATAAATATGTCCACTGGTTAAATCCTCCGTACTCCATTCATACGGACTGAATCGACTGGCCATATAAATACTAACACTGACTAAAACATAGGCAATAGTTATACACGCCCAGATATTGATAGTAAATGGTTCCATAAAACTAAACACTCCTGGTTTCTGCTTCTCTGGCTTTCTGATCATGATACTTATTCCAACATTCATAAATGGTTTGGAGAAATCCACCACACGCTCTCTCTCGGCAGTTATTGTTAATGGAGCAACAGCTAAATCTGCTCTCTGAAATACAATAGGGGTTCATGAAATCCCTTTTTCTTTTAGTGCTCTCGATGTGAATTTCATTCGACTGTCATAGCATGCTTCCTTGATGGCTCCTATATTTTGAACTTGCGAACTCTTGCGTTGCAACAAAGGTCGTTTCATTGCGAATCGAAAAGTATTTAGAAAAAAATTTGAAAGAAGAATGCTGATGAAAATTTTTCAATGACGCTTTGGATATGAGTGAGAAAACGTATGCAGATAAAACTATGAAAACGTGCAATTAGGTGACAACTCAAATGGAGTAAGATAAATTGAAGGAAGGCTATTTCTAGAACAAGTGACTATCACATATTGATTGCCTTGGGTGCAAACTAGGCTGGTTGGAAGATTGACTTCACCCCTCTTCTCAGTTCGCCTATTATTCCATTCCACGACTTGTTTTCCAATTCGACACCATACTTGTTATCTTTCACAATGACCATTCTATAACTCAAGCCAAGTTCTCTAGCTAATGCATCCGCCAAGTCTTTACAATATCCTGCAATGAATCGTATCTAAATTATGACATGGCGTTTTTAAATATGCATCCGTTTCTTATTCGAAAGTTAAAATAATATTAGCTAATAAAACAACTTGATTGTTCGGCGGGACCATGTTATATATACGGAGGGGCAATGGAGTATTGTGTTAAGTTGCAGTAACGAAATATGGTCGCTTGTCAGATTGTTTTTCATGGAGGAATCCATGTTTTTGCAGGGGAATTTCCCCCCGCCTCTCCTTGCCCTCCTGATGCTGAGCCTACAACGAGGGCTAACACAATATTTGACGGTTTTGGATGTAAATTTTCAGATTTTAACTATTATGGTCTAACTGGAAGTAAAAGTTTTCGGCTATCGTCATGTCCGATTTAGATTCATTTATGTCTCAAAATAGGCTTGCAATAATTTTCCTTTTCTTAAACTTGACGTCAAAAAGTCTTTGAAGTAACGATAACGGAACGTTGAAGATTTCAGTCAACCAGTTACGAGATATTCCGCATTGCAATTCCTTTAAAAGAGGTTTAATATTTCAGAGTTTATAACATGCCAAGATCAATAGATAAACCGTCAATGGTGTCGGATTTTAAATTGATTGAAATTCTATAGACTACATCTTTAATCGGAAACTTTGAATGAACAACAATAGCTGTCTACAGTTAATACACAGACTTTAATATTAAACATGTTCATCATCCAGACAATAATACCCCGATCTAGACATCTAGAATATTATCTAACAATACAATCCCCATCACGGCAAAATAATAAAATCAAATGAATATAGACAAAGGGTAGGGAGGGGCAAATTATATATTTGTTTTTCACTTGGAACAGAATTCAACGGGAGAATGAAGTGATCTGGTTGTATTTCTTGATTTTAACCATTGTAGTAGTGACTGGTGTCGCGAGAGAATCAGACCATGCTTACTCTTTTCGAAACACTTGATGGTTCTTCTCTTTGGGGGAGTCAACAACTACCTTTCCTCCCCTCTGATTGTACGGATTTTTATTCGGCTATAGCTCAAAGATATACATTTGTCAATATTCAACACAACTAATAATCCTCGTACATTTTGTTCTAACCCTGACTGGTTTCATCATATGAGTAATTTTGGATGTTACGAAACAATACAGCTTGCTTATGATTGCTCTAAGCATAACCTTTTACTTCTCATCCTTCAACCTTCAGCTCTCCTAGCTTCTGGTGTGGTGTGGTGTAACGACATCATCCTAAATAATACTCTGAAACCATACCTTCCCCAGAGAAAGAAGCCACTTACCTTCATACCTGTCGTTTCCTGTTGGAGGTCGACCATTATCAGTTTTATTATTGCGATACAAAAATGGCGGAGACTAAAAAAATAATATGATGTTTTTAAACAAGACGGAAAAAGACATTTTCCGCAAGGAGATCAAATCGGATGAAATTTACTAGAACATTCTCGCACTTAAATGTGTTGATCAAAGTGTTGATAAAGAGTGTACTCTCTGTTAAGTTCATTAATCTTTTAAGCCGAAGGGAAGTAACTCAAAAACCATTCATCGACACTTACTATAATTGAAACTACAGTTCTTTCATAATCGGTTCTTGTGTAATTCCATGTATCACCGCTATCTTCTTCTTCATCATATACACTTTTTAATCCTGTATTACTATCCCATTCTCCTATCTATAATAAACAAACCGGAAATGACGTTTGTAAATATCTGGTGGAGATTCAACCAACATGAAAATTCTACCATCTTGGACTGGCCACAGCCTGCTAATTTAATAAGGTCATATCCGTCTTTCATTGCAGAAAACTTTTGTAACAGCAGAAACGGTCATAGGCCATCGTTTTTACCCAAAGACACTGGAAGGTCCGACTTCGTAGACTAAGTAACACGAAAAATCCACTTGGTAACTCGAAAAATCCACTTGGTAACTCGAAAAATCCACTTGGTAACTCAAAGAATCGACATAATTATTTGAAAACTTGTCTTGGTATTACCAATATTCGATTTTGCAACTCGAAACTCCGACTAAGGAACTGACGTGAGTTTTTACGTCTTATTACAAAGTCAAATATTGTGAAAAAATTTGAAAAAGACGATGGTGCCAAGAGCTTCCGAATGTAACTGCCTTTGACCCACATAAAACGCCAGTAAAGCTCCTGACAATCTCTATAACTATGTAAAGAAGCATCCCTTTAATCGCTAATAAAAAAGCAGTAATTTCCCCTCAGTTCCTTTGGAAATTAACATAAAGAAGAGATAAGAATAGGAAGAGATAGTCTCTTTAGACTAGCTAATGTTTTAATAAAGATGTTAATGCGCTCTAGTCATTATGACGAGAAAAGACTAATGACATAATGATGTGTTATCAATCCAAGTAATCGACTGTAAAAGAGTCTATCACCTCGTTCAGTATTTAGAGTGAGAATGTTGGCCATAACGGTGCAGTTTAATAGAAGATTAACAGATAGTCTAGCTCTGATTACGTGCTTTAGATTTCAATCGAGTTAGAACTACATAAATATTATTCTTGTCAATCTCGTCTCTGACAGAGAAATGGAACTCAGCTAACTGAAGCTGAGAAACTCGGTTTTAAGTCCAAAGAAACTTAAAGCGAGAAGGCTTGAAAACTGCTGCTTCTAAGTCACCAATTACCTTTTATATATTGTTAAATAAGTTCTATTTTTCCTTTGGTGTTTTTTTAGAAGTTAATTGCTTAAAATGTGTGTTCAAGGAAAACGATGGTCATTTTTCAGCAATTTGTTGTTGTACCATAGTTAGTTGATTTGACGTCACGTGATAAGAATGGTACGTACTGATTGGTTTCTGGACATAGAACACTATGGAAATAAGTTTAATACCAATAATGGATATAAACCATACTTATATAGCCTGTATTTCTGTACGAACAGCCTTACACACAATTACAATATTATCAGGAGATAGAACTTTCAAAGCTTATTTCAACGGTACCAATAACTCATGTTTTTCAAAAAGTGGAGATAAAACCTTATAGACCTGAGGTGACGATAATATGAAAGCCAAATAGAATCTTAAGAAGGCAGGCGCAGCTTAGGTATACTATAACATGCTCATTTTGATGTATTGCACGACTGAAGCCCCACCCCTTTTTGCTTAAAACATGCTCGAGCTTCTATTTCAATCGATTAAAAGGTAACGTGATCATTGCCGTTCAATCACTGTCACTGTCAATCAATTTATCTATGTTATAAGTCATATATAACACGTGTCTTACTCAACATATTTAAAAAAATTCATCCTAACTGATTGGTTTATTTGAATATGTTAACTCGTAAGAACCGTGGTATATATACTACTTGAATGAAAGAGAACTACCCTAAATATTTTGCAATTTATTCAGATCGGAACCACGTCTACTTTACGTAAAAATCTCCCTTACTTTATACTCCGCTGTTTCATTGGGTTTTACTGTTTTAAAAAAAAAGATAAAATAGGCCCAATGGGAGTGATTTTCAACACGTTCCTTCACAGAATATAATATTAATATTATGAAGCAACAGCAATTTATCAACAGAAATAAGAAGGAGAGAGGACATAGTCAAGGCCACGTTTTTTTCACCGAACGAGATTTATTTTCCTTTTCCACTCTGCAACCCGTCCTATGAACCGGATATATTAATGGATAGGGTAATATATACACTTCGACATCTTGCTGTTGGATCCCATATGAGAAATAAACAAATTGAATGAAGTCGGTAAAATACATTCAGGAAGTATTCTTTTATTTTGTCAATGTAATAAAATGAAAAGAGAATAGCGTGTGGATAAAACTACAAAAGAATTCAGACTAGAATGGTAATAAAATTAGAGCTCTAGACCAAATAAAAACATAGAATAAAACACAATAATAGCTTTATTTTGTAGTTCTCATGACAGACATATTAGTTCTTAGACTGTATAATAGATATATTTAAGTTCGTCAACCGACCACAGCCACTGTAAATAGCGATGTGCTAGAGTCCCCTATGTTTTATATTTTCATATCTGTTCGCCAACTGCATAATAAAATTAAGAAGGCAGATTCACCATCCGTTTAACCAATCGTACCTTAGTCTCAGAAACGGGAAATTTTTTACCTGCACTAATCAATGATAGTGTTCACAGCTCACTATTCAAATTTGAATCTTCAAACCCACGTGTGTACAGAATTACCCGCGCTTGAAAGTTAAAAAAACGACTCGTCTTTGTGTAAGATTTCGCCAAATGTCTAGTAACGGCAGAGCTCGGGGGTATCTTTAAACTTTGAAGGACTTTAGGAATAGCTGGATCTATTGTATCTTAATCTTACAATGTGGTTATTCCATATTATCATTATTTTATCTTAAAGGTCATTGGCTTGATCGATCTGGAATTTACAACCGAAACATTTTGAATTTCTTGCGAATTGTTATAAAATGCGAATTCCTTAATTGAAATAGTAGCCCAACGTTTTATATACGTTTTACTTCAAGAGAAGGAATTCAGTACAATTTTGTTTGACCACTGAGGCTAGTTATGAAATATTTTTAAACCTAAGTTTAGTCAAATGTCGTGAAGGCAATCAAATTGATCAGAGAAACGGCAACCCAAAATAAATCGTCGGTGTACCGTAATTCGAAGCATTGCACGGAGGTACAATACGTTCCTCTCAATATAACAGAATACCGTTTTCATTCACTACTCTTGCTCTGTATTCCAGTGCCATCATTCCCTGCACTGGTTCTCTATCTAACTTCAATCCCTCTATCCACTCATAACTGTTTTTCATCATCCTTACAACCCACTTCCGTCCCCACTTCATTCTCTGTCACTTCTTACCTTCCCTTATCTTACACCCTGGCTTATCTTCTCACACTCCTCCAGACTTCCTTCTTCTCAGTCGCCCATTATGCTTTGATCTTCTTATCTTCCCTCATCATTACATGTACGAATGTACTCTTCTTTTTTCATCCTCTATTTCTTCTTTTCCTTTTCTCCACACTACTTCATCTCTCTTCATTCCTCTCCACTTCTTGCTATCTTCTATAATTTTCTACTGCTATGACTTAATATCTTTTAACACCGTTCTCTTTTCTTGCTTTCCCTGTCTGCTGTTCTTTTGACTTTTTACCGAGTCAAAATAACCGGTCATCGATCATTGTAGTTACAATATAAAGTGTTATAACAACTTATGGTTATGCTAAAAAAAAATCCGAATATTTGGCAACAAATTGCATTACTACTAACCTTTTCAGGCCCATTATTTAAACTCACTGTTAAAACATCTAATCTATAATCTTTTCTATAACCTCTTTCATCAAACGCCAGGTTTCCTGTTAATCCTTCAAATTTTACCTACAACATAGTTAAAAAAAACTGGTTACAACGATACGATTTCATTGATTATAAAGAAGTTTTCTAAATTTTTGATGTGTAACGGGGACACTGAATGCATCAATTTGTACCATTCCAATTTTCAATCAGACGTCCGTGGTTCTTGCAATTCCACTTAAACTAAGTATTTGATGACGCCACTAATCGCAAATATGCAAATTGATGCTAGCAGTGTCCCTGATACACATAAAAATGGAGGACCAATGCCCAATCGTACAAGAAGAAAATAAAATGTGTCTAACAGTTATTAAGAATGGTAGTTTTAACTAGAACTTACCCGTTTAATGCTTTCATATATATCTTTACCATGCATCCAGGGAATAGGTGGACTGATACAAGGTATACCTTTAGTTCTATTGTAATTAAAGACTTCAGATCGTCTAAAGGTATACTGGAATACTCTTTCTTGTCGCTGTATCATAAGTTTTAAAGCTTTACTGATTGTATCTACACCATCGATTGAGAGTGCTGCATCTACCTGGAACATTTTGAAGAAAAATAACTTAGGTAAAGGCAATTCTCACCAATAACGACATTTCGCTATAATTCTTTTCTGCAAAACTGAAATCTGATACGAAAATCGCATAATCCCTTCAAATAAACTTTAAACTAGTTTTTCCACTTTCTATTTCCATAAAAGTCTTTTCTATATATGGCGGAGTTTAGGGGAAAGACGAGTCGTCATTTTTACTTTCAAACGAGGATAATTTCGACGGTAACATGTAAACACTATTAGTAACTGATTAGCTCAGCTAAATAATTCCTATTTCTGAGACTAAGGTTTGATTGGTCAAACGGATGGCGAAACTTTCCCTTTAAACAAATGGTGGAGATTTCACAGAATAAGCCGCTGTGTGGCATCAAGTATATTCTAAAAAAGTCAGCATGTTCTGTAATAATATAGACAAATCGATCATTTGAAATGTTCAAAGGAAACTATTTGGATTATCTTGAACTAGTCCAGGGCCTTTGTACAAGTCTGAAAAAGCTAGTCACGTAGATCGTCTGTAGATTTCAAGATCTATTAATTTTTTGATTGACTTTGATTTAATCTTTTGTTTGGTTGAGGGAAAAGTCTATCCCAAATTTTTTTTTTCTCACTGAATAGGTTAGATTATCCAGAATAATTTTCTATAACTTAGAATTCATTTAATACAGCAGAAAGGTTCCCTTGTTGCCCACATTTTATGTAACTGTTACCTTACATGTCAAACTTACTCAATGGCTCAGTGGTAACCACCCCCCCCCCCCCTTCCTTCCTT
>NW_008707910.1:201084-202296 GCF_000327385.1 Lottia gigantea | reverse complement strand
ATTAATCAAATAATTTGTTTAATTTGACACTAAAAAAAGGAAAACCATCTTTAAATCCCATAATATGTATAGTACTATTGAACTAGTAATACAGTTTGAACCATTTTAAGATTAAATCTTGAAGCGGGGATATATCTCCACGGCCTAGACAAAGTATGTAATCTGCTTAACAGTAAAGACACAACAAACAATGTATATTTAGTCAAGTTTAGTCAATGAATTATTAATCAAGTGAAATTAAATTAGTAGAATGGTTCCTCCATCTTTTATTGATTTAATCATATAATGTCCATTTCTTTCACACCAATTTCTACTTTCTTACTACATTACTTCATACTTTGTACATTAGTTAATTCATGACCTACTCTTCTATCTTTATTCTTCGATTATTCTCTTAACTTGATTGTAAATACATATTGTTCTATCTTTATTCTTCGCTTATTGTTTTATCTTGTTTGTAATTACGTATTTCTCCATCATTACTCTTTTATCTTGTTTGTAAATACATATTTCTCTATCTTTATATTCATCTCTTATTCTTTTACACTGTTTGTAAATACATATTATTTTATCTTTATTATTTTATCTTGATTGAAAATACATATCCTTCTACCTTTATTCGTCGCTTATTCATTTGTCTTGTTTGAAAATATATATTATTTTTCCATCTTTATTCTACGCTTAATCTATTTTTTGTTTGTAAATACACATTCTTCTATATTTATATAATGGCTTATTCTAATGGCTTGTTTGTAAATACACATTCATCTATCTTTATATAATGGCTTATTCTATTGGCATGTTTGTAAATACACATTCTTCTTTCTTTATATAATAGCTTATTCTATTGGCATGTTTGTAAATACACATTCTTCTATATTTATATAATGGCTTATTCTAATGACTTGTTTGTAAATACACGTTCTTCTATCTTTATATAATAGCTTATTCTATTGACTTGTTTGTAAATACACGTTCTTCTATCTTTATATAATAGCTTATTCTATTGACTTGTTTGTAAATACACATTCTTCTTTCTTTATATAATAGCTTATTCTATTGGCTTGTTTGTAAATACACGTTCTTCTATCTTTATATAATAGCTTATTCTATTGGCTTGTTTGTAAATACACATTCTTCTATATTTATATAATGGCTTATTCTATTGGCTTGTTTGTAAATACACATTCTTCTATATTTATATAATGGCTT
>NW_008707910.1:160590-201034 GCF_000327385.1 Lottia gigantea | reverse complement strand
CCCCCCCCCCCCTCCCTCCCTTGGGAATTTTTTTTTTAAACATATTATGCTCTCCTGTATATTGTAACTCTTTGAAAGTCAATGAAGTGTCTGTTAATGAAAGATTTAAAGATTTAAGTTAATGCGATTTCTATCACTTAAATAAGACCTACACATTCCGAACGACTTGGTACCCGTTTTCTGTCATTCAAGGTCCATTCAGTCCCACTGGAAGCTACATAGTATGAGATTATATAGCGTACTTACGTCCAGAACTGGAGTTCCTGCACCAGGCCAAACATTGGATTCTAAAGATGTCCAGTTACTTAAAAACTTTCTAACACTACCAGAGGTATGATTGACAAGTTGAAAGCCAGTGATATTTACCCCGCCATGTCTAAATCTCGACAGATTTAAACTTAACATATCCTGAAAAGATTTTTTATGTAATAATAGAATGATATCAAAACAGAAATCTTGACATTTTGAGCCGTTCTGTAGCTTAATCGGTTAGAGCTTTTGAAACTCTACACGATGACATTTGCTTGGTAACGACGAATAAATGGTGGTTGTTGGATCTAATTTCGGTCGGTGTTTGAAAGTTATCTTTCGCCATTATTCCAGTCAGCCAAGCTGTAAATTGGTACAGATAATCCAGAAAAGATCAACGCTAACATGTCTGGTCAAGAAACAACAGATAGAAGGACCTTCCACATTGGCCAACAACATTTGGTACAGTATGCAAGGAATTTTTTGCAGAGCTGTGATGCCAAACGGGAAAGTTTACGCGACTGCAGCACAGTTTTATTAAGTTATTATTTCACTGTTATTGTAAAAATAACTTACCAAGGTTCCCATTAAATAATTATAACCTTCTCTATTCATTCCTACTTCCGGTATCTGAAATATATTGCACAAAAAAATGAGTTAATGAAGTTATTAAGGGCTGCGCCTTATTGTATACAGGGGCGATTCATTTGTTAAATATGCAAAACCATGACTGATTCATATATTATTTTCCATGCCCTAAAAACGAAATAGGAAAAAGGTTAGTTATTTGCACCTAATGTTTGCTATTTTAGTCTGTCATTCTCAATGATTGACATACTGAGACTACATTTTTACGATCTTTTGTGCGGAACCAAAGCTGACTTTACAAAACCCCTGTATTAATGAAAACTTGAAGAAAAGATATTCCTTTTCAATCTATTTGGAACACATCCCCTCTTTAATTAAAAATCTTCTCTTCAACTTTCAGGAAGTATTGGAATCATGAACAGTTTTTAACCTTTGAGTTGTTGATTTTAAGAAGTGTCTGAGTAGCAATAATCCAGTGTCAATATTATTTTACATAAAATACGGTTAACGAATCTCAAACAAATATTTTTATAGAAACACTTAAGATCAACAAAGTTTTCTTTGGAATCAATAGATTTCTTGAATGAGAATAATCGAGCAAGTAGAGCGATACTTAATAAATATACCGTATATAACTTGATAAATTTGAGAATTATCATCAACAGGGTTAAATATATTGTAGCATATTTTTAAGAAGAATATTACATGTGTCCTTACGGCATACTTGTTATTACGACTTTCATGAAGCAATCAATATAATATTTCTTCATCATTACATGACACTATTTCATTACGATCATTCATCAATACATATCGATCCGTACATTAAATTTTCGTGTCATGAATTTTTCAGTACATTACTACATCATTACATAACACTAATTCAATGACGCATATCGATCCATACTTCATTATTATATTATTTAGTTAAATTTTCGCGTCATCAATCTTTCGTTACAGTAATTCATCATTACAAATCGGCATCTCATTACGTAACTTTTAAAATCCGAATAGACAGTATTATTTCATTACTTATCAACAATTTATTACATTGCCTCATCGACAAATACCGACATCTCATTATATATTATTTACATATTTATTCGACTACTTAATATATCAACACCATCATTGCATTCTTCATCATTACATTCTTCGGCATTTCTCCACAAAACTACATTAAATAAGTACATCAGCACTTACTTTTTCATTACATTAGACTATGATTACAAATCAGTTCCTAATCACAGTATAGCCTAAATCATTACATATCAACGAATTATTAAAGCTCAATTCCATGCATCATTACGTTACTTCATCATTACATATTTTACAGTAAACTAACAAAATTGTGAAGGTGCGAGCACATGATCTGTCTTGGTCGGCGATTTTTGTTACCGACTCGAATCTTGAGTAAAATCTCGCGTGTGCCCGTGCTTCTTCAACAAAATTATCTCGTCCCCGACAGGATTTATAATATCAAACAAGTTTGATGACTGTCTCCGATAGTTTTATCGTCTGCAAGACAGACTGTCTTCATCCAATCAGATCTATTTCCTTTCAAGTGCATGCTCCTCACGCGATTTTCGACATAGTGGAAAACGACCGACTGGAGATTTTTGTCTCCTTGTGTGCCCATGCCAGTCGGCGAAACTACTGACAAAACCTTAGTCGGCGACAAAAATCTCCAACCAAGCATTATTGATTTCTTCAAGCTATTTTTCTGTTATGCAAGTATTCTAAAATGAAATGGTGTTTTACGTCTTAATTGAGTAGGAGTAACGTCATAAAATTTGTAATGAGCGAAATTATGCACATAGGAAGGCTTCAGCGTACTCTAACGTACCAAATCAGTAGTCTTTTCAATGTTTACTAATAACATTACGGTATCAATTGAGAGCGTGAAAGAAAAGAAACTAGCTATGAACGTAGTTTATTTAGTTAAATGATCATGCTCAATCGCCTTCTCTAAATAATTTCATTATAATTTTTTCTTTTCAAGTAATCCTGCATATTACAGATAATATTTGCTTGACAAACCTCGTGAAATGAATGGGGGAAAAAGCTGTCATGTTCGCTCTGCATGTTTTACACAAATTGTTTTAAATGACAATTATTGCCATCTTGTGAGTAATCCGAATCACTCGGATGTGAATTTACATGGTTCTGATTTGCATTAGTGGGTCACCAGAGACATTTTCGAATGTTTTTAGTTATGTCCTTCATTTATCTGATTTGAAAATCAGTTTGGTTAGTCAGTTCGTGATTTGATCATATTAATCTATCAGATTGGTGTAAATTGCTGCAAAAATATTTCAAGATATTGACGATACATGTGTCCAAATGATTTTGCTTGAAAAGCATTTATACTGGTGTATCGTGTGGTACAATGTCAAGCTATTGCGAACTTAGTTTTATACCTTGACTGCAATAGTCTTGTATCATGGAAGTTTGTAAATGTAGTGATTTTATTGGATTCTACGTTAACGAATACAGCGCTCGATAGAAAGTCCATAAACATTAAGCCACAATGTTTACAGTCTGTTTGTCAAGGACTATGATTAGTTGTATTCCGTGATACAAGAAAGGAGACTATTGCAGTCAAAGTATGCGACGACGTTCGTAATAGCTTGACATTGTTAAAAACAAGCACAAACTAGAAACTAGAAATGTACCAAAAAAGCTTCGGGTGTACTGTTTATAGATTTTCCATTCATATTCTGGGTCACTGTTGATATGAAGCTTTCGGATTGCAGTGATCAATTAAAGCTTGCTTCAAGAAACCTCTGATGTTATAATTGCTGTTAAAGAAGATTTTATTTGAAGAAAAGGAATGTTTTGAAAAGAACTGTTCGTGAGGCGAATATAAAGTGGATTGAAGTGTCTTTAATTTATCTGAACTGATGGAATTTTTTTTTTCTCAAAAAATCAATTATTTTGGATTTATATCAACATCAAATGAAAGGTTAAGTCGGACATTAACAATTGTGCTCCGTGAGATAATAACAATGTATTTTGATGTTATCAAAACACTCTATAAAATTTGATCTTGACCACCTATTTATAAAGGAGGGTTCAAGACTCTTGCGAATCTTTGATCACCTGGATTGTCAACGACTGGTAGCAATTGGGGACATCTTGGGGATCAACCGCGACTACATCTTCACAATGTCAAGATACTAGTTCATCATTAGGCACATTTAAGTTTGAAGCGATTTGATTGGATTGTAAACTACTGAATACAACCAATTAGAGCCCTGTATATTGGCAATGTGAAGAAAAGTCTGCTGATAGTCCCCAGTTGAGTTGTGTTGAACACAATTGCAGGTGGTCGATATGAAGGATCACATAAGATGGTATGAATCGCCAGTCGGTTGGAGCACAGCCTATATCGATATGATCGCCTCGCTGTATAACATGATGCTTTAATCTTTATACCCACAAGGATAAAAACGGAACTAATCCTTTTGAAGATTAATAAGCTTTTTATACAACAAAACGAAGTTATAAATCACATAAATTAGAAGGGCTTAACTTCAGTGAGTTTAAAAATATTGCAAGATTTTTTACCTGTTTTAATATTTTTCTATAAGCATCTTGAGATGATAAATCTAAGATGACATTTTTAGTAGCGTCAGGTTCATAAAAACGATCTAATCTGCGTAGGTCTGAATGTGCCTTGTTAATATCTTCTATCCTTCTAAAACCAATCTCTATTTTTCCATTCACGCTGGATTCTTTTAATTTATTATATATGTACTGCACTCTCATTAATCCTGAAAAACAGAAGTATGGAACCTTTCACAAATTTTATTTTTGTACATAATAGAACTATGTGACTTTTTACAGATGTAACAGCACTTCGGTATTTGACAACACAATAGAAATATGAAAATTTTCACAAATTGTATACTTGTACTGTTGTACTTGACAACACGATAAAAATATGGAAATTGTTTACGGGTATTATTGTACTTGACAAACGTGATAAAAATATGGAAATTTTCACAAATTGTATACTTGTACTATTGTACTTGACAACACGAAAGAAATATGGAAATTTTCACAAATTGTATACTTGTACTATTGTACTTGACAACACGAAAGAAATATGGAAATTTTCACAAATTGTATACTTGTACTATTGTACTTGACAACACAAAAGAAATATGGAAATTTTCACAAATTGTATACTTGTACTATTGTACTTGACAACACGAAAGAAATATGGAAATTTTCACAAATTGTATACCAGTACTATTGTACTTGACAACACGAAAGAAATATGGAAATTTTCACAAATTGTATACTTGTACTATTGTACTTGACAACACGAAAGAAATATGGAAATTTTCACAAATTGTATACTTGTACTATTGTACTTGACAACACGAAAGAAATATGGAAATTTTCACAAATTGTATACTTGTACTATTGTACTTGACAACACGAAAGAAATATGGAAATTTTCACAAATTGTATACTTGTACTATTGTACTTGACAACACGAAAGAAATATGGAAATTTTCACAAATTGTATACTTGTACTATTGTACTTGACAACACGAAAGAAATATGGAAATTTTCACAAATTGTATACTTGTACTATTGTACTTGACAACACAAAAGAAATATGGAAATTTTCACAAATTGTATACTTGTACTATTGTACTTGACAACACGAAAGAAATATGGAAATTTTCACAAATTGTATACCAGTACTATTGTACTTGACAACGTGATAAAAATATGGAAATTTTCACAAATTGTATACCAGTACTATTGTACTTGACAACGTGATAAAAATATGGAAATTTTCACAAATTGTATACCATTGTATACAATTGTACTATTGTACTTGACAGCTCGATAGAAGTATAGCTATATTTTACAAATTTTATATTGTTGTACTGGAAATCTTGGAAATATTGTGGAAATGAAGAAAATTTTACAAATGTTATTCAACTGTACTTGAAAACCTGGAAATACGACAGAAATTTCGAAATTTTCACAAATGCAGCTGAAGACAAATAAAAAAAAACATGAAAATGTTCGCTTATTTGTACAGAAATGAAAATTCAAAAGAATTTCATGTAAATAAAATGAAATGAATGAAGTTTTACGTCCTACTATTCTGTATCATGTGGGCTAGTTAAGACGGGCAACGCCATGGTGGGTGCAATGAGGGAAGTTTTGCCAGGTTATCGGCATTAGCCTGCTTTTTTTTCGATTTCCAACTGTAGAGGGATCTTTAACGTACACGGGTTTATTGTCCCATCCGAACGACTAGACGCTTTTTCCATGTCGGCCCCTCTTACCTGCATCACTGACAGGGGGAAACCGGGTTGAAGGATTTCATGTAAATTCTGAAGAAATACTACGAAATTGTACTCTTTCTAGGTTGAAAACATATATATGTGTTTACTGGCCTGCAGTGAAATGAAACCTATATAATGCCGTACTAGTCAAAGATAAAAGTTTAAGCTTAAATTTCTATCTTACATTAATGGTTTCTCTAGTGACTACCCGGAGACCAAGCAGACAATTAAACTGAAATCGTCCTTGGACCTAGAAGACACAATGAATATATTGAGCATATGATTTCCAGCTGATCTTGAACAATTATATCGAGTAAGAACACTACAATTTGCTTTCTGGCATCCTGGACATATAGTCTTCTGAATTTGAATAAATAATTCCTCGTTAACGCTACCAAAACCTTTGACTGTAACAATATCATATTCAGTCCAATCTTCGACACCAGGTCGAATTTTAGTCCAACCCTCGCCTAGTGAAAGTTAATGGGGACGAAAAGGTTTTCGATTTTAATAAAATAATTACTATCGTAAAGAATTACGTCAAGCTTAAAACTAAAAGCCGTAGAAAAGCATTGTCAGGTATTCCCTTATCTGGCCTTATTGCAGCCATAATAATATCTTTCAATATCAACCTTCTACCTACCTTTCAGGAATATAACTCTGTATAGGCAGTACAAATATCTTTTTCTTTTTATACAAGTAATTTTTAATAAATCGATCAGAAATTGTTTGAGAAGAATAAAGAAAATTGCATGAAGTGGTGTTTCGAAGAGAAAGATTTTCAGGATTAAGACTAGCTACGCCAATGGAAAGAATGCGCCGACTTTTTCTTTGTATATGAATAATATTATTAATTGTATAGATGATCTGAGAAATCCTTTCATAACAACTACATCTACTCTAGCTGATAACAAGATATGTCTTGCGTAAAAAGGGATTAGGAACATGTTTTCAAACTAATCTTTATTTATAAGACAGCTTCTAGAAGATTTATTCTGATCCCTTCGTTTATTACAAGATTACATGCGATATCTGGGCTATCTCAACTTTAAGGAGCCAACCGGATTAATGAACATCTCAGAAATTAAAGTGGAATTTTACAAATTCCTCATAAAATAGATTAATATAAACATCTTTATATTAAATATATCAAAATGTGCTTTATTTATTTTGCAAAAAATGGACACCAGCTGAAAACAATTTAAAAGGGATATAATCATGTCATTATTCCCTTCATCGCAGGAGAGTAGAATAGCTAATGATATCACTTCTGAATAGTCTCGCTATCTAATATCTTTTAACTACGATATCTTAATCAAAGACAAGAAATAATCATAGTACAATGGTTCAATAATTACTATTTAGTCACTGGACAATTGTGATTTAACTTGTCATTGTAAATAGTAATTATTGTCCAGTCAGCTGACAGAACTTCGGTAAATTCCTGTAATTTGTAAGCCAGTTTCTACACAACATTCAATTTAACAAAGTACTTTTATTTTAGCTTGGTAACTGCTAAAATTATACTAATTATGTTTGTGATACCGTCAAAGTACATGTTCACCCAGAGTGGAATGAAGTTCATGCCCTACTCTCTAAACTAGCCCGCTCAGTGAGTTAGACGCTTGCTCGCTAACCTGAAGGTCCTGGCATAGGTCAAGATAATACCTACGGATTTTTCAACCTGGTTTCCCCTTGTCAGTGACACAGGTTGCCGTGGTGCAGGTAAAAGGGTTGACATGGAAAAAACGTCTAGTCGTTCGGATGGGACAATAAACTGAGGTCTCGTTTGCTGCTGTTCACGTTAGAGATACCTCGACAGTTGGAAATCGAAAATGAGTAACTCCATTTTCCTAAAGAATTTCCCTCATTGTACACTGCATGGCGTTATCGATCATAATTAGCACAATAAGGTACAGAAGAGAAGGACATAAAACTCCATTCATTAAAATTCATATCATATCCTGCACTGCAAACTAAAAGTACAACATAAAATAGTCAGCTTTTTTTTCGAGGCCGAAAACTTTTTTTTGCTCAAATTGATGAAAACTACACACCAAAACCAAGAGAGAGGGTTCCCTTATCTTATTTGAAAGTTTTAATTGAACAAATCATACAGTTAATTTGTTAACGCCTAAACTATTTAAAATGTTAACGTAAACTTTTCAAGTTCATTATGCCCCTGTATAGGTGCGGTCCTGCTTTTAATAGGTGATTCCAGAGAATAATGTACAAAAGATATACAATTAGTGCCAATAGGATTGGCTGAAACTTGTTAAAAGCACTTACCTTCGTCTGAATCATAAATATAATCCATTCTGGACCATTTCAATGTTTTGATAAGATCAGTTATAGCGTCTGTATAAGATGGTTTTATAAACACAATATAAGGTTTTTCTTTTTGATCCGCCGACCCACACAAACTGAATGTCACATAAGGCATATGAAAAGCATTACTAAAGGATTGTATAATGCTAAACGATTTGGTATCTGTTTTACCATATAAGGCGAAGGTTCCTCCTGCCATCTGGGAACACACTGGAAACAGAAAAAAAAAACAGTTCAAATTTGTAACGCACACATGTTCTATACTTCAACAGATCTTGTTCTTAGTATCACAAATTTTTTCTTCCCCATCCCTTGAGAAATCAGTATGAGTAGATCGTAGATCAATTGGATGCATGCAAATACCGATTGCTAATGTCGACAAGATCAGATTTTTCTTAAAATGTATGATAAAAGAACTGAAGGCAAATGATGGCAACTGCATTTGTCACGCGTTGTAGTGCCAAGTTTGTCTAAATCCCTAAAATGCTGCCAGTTTCTGCAGAAAATCAAGTTGCTATCAGATTCTGCTAGATAAAAGGTCGATCTGAACCAACCTTACTGGAGGGGTTATATAGGCATAAGCCTGTTCCCCAATCCCTTTCATGTATTAATAAAATATTGTTTATAAAAAAACCTTACTGCGACAGTTCTTATTGTTACTAGGAATACATTAAATTGTAAAATATCACATTAGCTTTTAATGACGTAAAAGTTAAATATTGTAAAATACAACTAAAACAGAAAAGTGTGTTGATTGAAACTTGAAGAAAACTTGAGTCGTTATGTATCTCTTTACATTAGATTTTTTTTAACCTTCGGGTAATTTTGAACTTTTAAGTCACTTTTGAGTTCAAGCAGAAAACTTTTGACCAATTTCAACTGTTGTAGTCAGGCTATAATCACTAACACGAAAAGGATTGCAGTATTCAATCAAGCTATATTCTCCGAAAAGAAAACTATTACAGGGAAAACCTAAGAGAAGATCACTAAAAAGTAAAGATTTATATGGGAAAGAGGGTAATGCAATCGATCAAGAATCCAGAAACGGGTAATAGAAAGAAAAAGGTTGAAAACTCCTGCTTTATAAAAAATGATTTTGACTATGCAAATAGTGCTCTGAATTTCCAACCTCATCCGTATAATTGTCGTCTCGTCTATAATATATATATTTCTGGTCAAGGATACTTCAATAGAACATGATGATTTATAGCTTGTCATTTCTAACATTGATAAATTTTCTTCAAAGGAATTGGTGCCATTGAATTCTGCAATGGATCTTTATAATTCAAAATGATGAATCGCTATAGAGATATTGGAAATGGTTCGGAAGTAAAATCGATGCTATACTTAATTAGATAATGGCAGTTGTAAAAATATTGGACCATAAGTTGAAATACTGTTTAACAATTGCTTGAATTGCAATGAAAATTGAATAATCCGAATAGGTCTTACTTAAGCTTCAGATGACGATCCATGTTAAATATTCCTACTTGAGAAACTTAAGACGGGTAATACCACGCAAAATGACTACTAAGGAAAATTTTACTGGGAGAGCAAATAAATAAACTGTTTTTCTCCCCAACTCGTAATTCTTCCCCCAGCATGCATCATTGGAAAAGAATTAAGAGGAAGTATGGGCGAGCTGCAAAAATATTATCCACTCGAAAGGCTGTGTGAATTTAGCTCACTTTGCAATAGTAGCATCAAAAAAAAATATTTGCTAATTCGGGCAGTAAGAAGTTACTTCCTGTAACTTAAACAGCGACAATTAAGTCGACAATATCATTTTACATAATACTGCAAAATTTACAAATCAAAACGTTTGGAAAATGAGCAATGAGTAATTCAAATTGATTGTCTATCATTATTTAAAATTGAAGAAGAAAGTGTCGGATTATGCCAATTCAATTCTTCAATATTACAAAACAAGTTAGACATACGGCTATTATTTTATAGCATGTAATTTAAACTGTGAAGACAATTTCGACTGGTGTAATGAAAGACTGTCAATAAACCGACCTAGTCTATTAAAACAGTGATATTAATGAGTCATATATCTTCTCTTAAATACCCTAAAATCATCCATGTATTAAATAACTTTAGATAAATCCTCAAATTGTTGGAATTTGTGTTGAGGATCAACCATACCGGCGCCACGAATCGTAGGCAAGAAGTCGAGTGGGGACTTGCAGAGGGGATGGGGGAAGGTAACACACATCTAAAAACTCGGTGATGAAAAATCATTGCGACCATTGTCACCCCCACAAGCAAAACAAAATGTAATGTAATCCTTTAAATATATGCCTTGCACCTGATGAATCTGATTTTCAGCTATTTTCTAACCTTACTGATATTTTTGAAGGTTTCGTGAACTATCAAATAATTGAAGAGTTATGAGTCAACCTGTATATACATGGACATTTATGATTGATTATACCTTTGAATTATATGCAATAAGAACATTATGATATGATTAAAAATACACGATAATTCATTACAAATACCAATTAATCAAATAGTTTGCTTAATTTGACACTAAAAAATAAGGAAAACAATCTTTAAAATGTTCCAAAAGAATGTATACACTTACTTTTAGATGCTACTTTAAAATTATTGGTAATATCCACTTCTTCATAAACTGTAGCAAAACTTAAAGCATCTTTAGATGCTGAATCATTATATACAGAGATAGCATATAAATATCCAGATCGTGCTGCAGAGTCGGCTCTATAGTCAAATAAGGCTCCTGGAAAAAGAAAAAAAAATCATATTGCTTCATAGATAGTGAGGTAAGGAGACTAGCAGGACCTGGAATCAACGCTTTTTAGCGGGTAATTACCATTATCATAGCCAAATTGTTAACGATCTTTCTGTCCGTGCTTTGATTGTCTGTATTCGCTAGCGTACAATCCAATCAAACCGCTGCATTTACAAACTTACATGAAACAAGATAGGTGGCTATTGTTGTTCGTTAGAACTTTTAATACTGGAACTCAAAATTCCATTAAATATACATCAAATCAAAAATTTCATTTTCTTTAACTATATAATTTCTTTATTCGGTGTGGTATCAAGAAAAGACGAATCGTCATTTTAACTTTCAAACACACATGGATTTGAAGGCTCAAATTTCGATGGTGAGATGTGAATACTATTAGTGATAAACTTAGCTAAAAAATTCAAGTTTTTTAGACTAAGTTACGTTTGGTCAAACGGATGCTGAGCGTGTCCCTTTACCACGTGCAGTTAGGAGACAAGACAAATTACAAGTAATTCAAACTATCTAAGAGTTTCATCACAATCGACTTTATTGAGTTCAATCAATTTAAGTGCGTCAAGGTAATGTCAACAAGTTTAGAAAACAACTTGTCGATTCATAAGAAATGGATGCTATTTTTCAATGCTGTTTTGTCTCTTAGTATTGTTTCTGTCGGGCTTGGACTTTATCAGGACCAAGTCAAAGGGATCTAACGCTATCGGTAGACAGGGGCTGTAAATCTAAAGATATAAATTTTCACATGATTAATTTCGATTCCAGGAGATTTGGAACTATAGAACAAAACTTTAAATTTTCAATTCATGTAAATTTTCAAAAACATTTCTACAATTGCCAGAAACTGGTGAGAACTGTGAGGTCTTTATCAATTTCATTGATTTGGACCTATGGAGGAAAAAACTGAAAATCAGTTCCAATGCATTCGAATTTTCAAAAAAAAAACTCTCTCCTTTGCCCTGAATCTTAAAATTCTTTTTCGGTACCTTTACTGAGTTCACCTTGGCCGAA
The DNA here is from genome assembly GCF_000327385.1 of Lottia gigantea. Classification (NCBI taxonomy): domain Eukaryota; kingdom Metazoa; phylum Mollusca; class Gastropoda; family Lottiidae; genus Lottia; species Lottia gigantea. The sequence goes on along the minus strand of NW_008707910.1, from coordinate 188,767 downwards.
ACATCTGCCTCCCGTCTAGCCTCTGAAAGTTGTCGGCTGGTGTCAAAATATCTCTCGGAGGCAAATATAACGGAATAAGGATCACCTTGAAAAAAAACCCAGGCAGGTTTATTTCATCAGTTGAGATTTGACAGCCTGACACAAAATTTCTAGCTTTGATTACTTCATGCTTCTTATATTTGATTAATTAAAGCAACATTTCCCCAGAGACTTGACGAAACAGCTGTTTTTATGGAATGATAATCAATATTTAGTTGTAATAGACATCTACTGCTCTGTAGATATAATCAACATGCGACTTAATTTTGAACTTGTCTTTTTTCTGACAGCAGTAATACAAAAATCTTCAAAATTGAAATAGCAAAAACAACATGTGGTATGTTTCAACAAGAGAAAGCCTATTGCATCACTTCCATACTATGTTGTGTGGTCTCCAATTGGCATTAGTAAATTTAAAATACTGAAATGTGCATCGTTAAATGCAAGTATGTACATGTATTGTATTAGGCTGATGATGACTTCCGAATGAAAATGTAGACGTAAAAGACTCTTCAATATGTATGTTCACCAACGCCAGGGTACGTAAAAGATTTAACGACCACGCTCGCAGATAGAATTTTATTACACGAAAATTTGTTCAAAAAAAAAAACAAACACACATATTTATTTCTTGGGCTTATTTATTTAGAAATTAAGCAATGTTTAAAAATTAGACGAAATGTTTTCAGCAAACTCTCTTAAAAACAATTGAATTCTCCAGAGTTAACATTAAATGAAATGGAATGACAACGAGTGCTTTGCCGTGCTTTTGAGAATTCGAAGGCAGGCTACACTAACCAGCGTGAAATGAATGAATTTTTTACGTGGCATAGTTAGGACCATATACTCTTCTCATTACACGTAAATATGCAATCTCCGTTGTTTGTTTCGTCTGATCGCTTCGACACATTACCCACCGTGTGCGAAAAGACGAGGTACGGTGTCCGGTGCGGGATTATCCTCATAGTAGAAAATAGAAGAAACGAATCGTGACCGCACCGTGTACGGACCCGTACCTCATGTTTTCACTTATTCTTTTTTTGTTTGTATCGATTATTCCGCACCGTACATCAATGCCGCGAATAGACGGTGTACGGTGTCCGCGTAGCATATCCAGAGGAATAATGGGGGAGTGGGGGTGTTCATGGATCGCGGAAGTAGGAGGAGGAAAAGTATTTAAAAAAAGTTCAGGGGCAGAAACGTTTTATTATCACTAACTTGAATAAAAGAAACATTTGCTAAATTGATCTCAATATCAATGGCAAGCAGATCTTTTATTCATTCTTTTTCTCCATAAATGCTTATCTCAACCCATGTTCAGGAGCCACATTAACGACATTATTTTTTACTTCCGTGTTTTTCTGACACACAATAATCCTCATTAGGACAGCTAGGTATAGAAACTGGGACTTCTATCCACGGCACCTCTATATAGGTCCACTTCTCCCATGCCTTTTAAAAGCCCCTAGAAGACGATCTTACTACTAGCATTAACACATCAGCTAAATGAGCCACTGAATAATACAATACATGATTTCCATCAATAAATTGTAAGTAAGAATTAAGTAATTTCCGTCTCGATACGTGTCATTTACATAATGTAAAGGAGTTACCTAATGAAAATTCTAAGACATTTTACAGAATTTTTTTTAGTTCGTATGGACATTTCATCACATCACTGACTATATTACTCATATAACACCACATTTCAAAGTCAAATTCTAAGCGTTGAAAGAATATTTATTGTTAGAGGTATTGTAGTATGTTCTACGAATTTTCATGTTCACATACATGTACTAACCTTAACGTTAGTGAACCCTTTGTCAGTAACATCTATTGAAACGTTACCTTTTAGCAACTCTAACCTAAATAAGTGCGTACCAGATAATTCATAATTGTAAAGCCAGATCTCCGCAGTCCAAGTAGGCAATGTCTGTCCACAACATTGTATCCATCAAGAGTCATTTTGTTTTACAACAGAAACATCATTAAACTCATATTATGAGCACAGGGGAAACTAAACATATTTCATTAAAACTGGTCGAATGGCCTTAATCAACTAACGGATATTGTCACCATGTGAATATTCAGACTTGGTGTCAACTTTGATCAAAAGATAATGAGAGACTTATGCCTTGACATAATTGTGTTCGTCATCTAGCTCTCGGCTTTACTAATGAAAATTCCGAGACTAGCTTTATCCATAGTGGCACTAACTAATTAGTGATAAAATGACCTCATGTAATTTACCAACAATAAAGTGAAATGTTGCGAAAAATTAATCTTATGATTCATAGTTCTCCAATTTACTTTCATCTTCTGGAGGCTAGAAACTGCCAGCCATTGTTGTAACCATTGACAATAGATAGACCAGAATAAGATGAAGCAATTAAAAATCGTCTGAATAGAACCGCCAACAATGCGGACGTCAGTGTAATCGGTGCTTCCAGTCTCAATTGCCAAGTGATTGAACTTATCTGTCACAGTTTGAAAATAAATTGTACTTGTGACTTTTCTTTTCCAGTTTGAGCTAGTGAAGTTGGACACCGTCTTGCAATGCAGGACGTGGTGAGAGGAAAACGACAATTGCAAACTTGTGGATTTCTGCCTGTCGAAGATTCTTTAGAGTGTGCAGAATCAAAAATGTTGCAGCATGATGGCGAGGAAGCATTGGGTAACCAAGGTTTCTACGGGGGTTACTTTCAAAAATTTAAGGAACCACCCCATGCTGTCCCTGCGTTGAATATCATTCTTCCACGGCGACTCCAGTGAGACCTTGACATTGAGTAAAACAAAAAGACTTTTTTAAAGTGTGCCGCTGTATGTCGAGTATCATCCTTCGGGAATATAAAGTGTACTAGAAAGTACATTTTACGTTGTGTTTTCCTTGTCATATTTTAGATGACATCATGTATTTAAAATAAAAGCTCATCTAGCCTTGTCCATACGAATTTCAGGCTCAAAGAATGAAGGTTCAAATTTCAAATGTAATATGTGAAAGATATGCTGTGAAAAAAGTTATTCACAAGGTATTTCTATGCTAAGAAATCGATAAGAAGTCAAAATAGACAGTCTAATGACTAACTTGTCTGAAATCACACAGTAACTGTCTAAACATCCGCCTGTCACGTAACAACCACTTAACCATTTGATGGATAACTCGTTTCTTCCTCTCAACAAAAACAGATTTTTATCTCTGATTAGATAGGTGAACTTTAGTCCGTTATCCACTAATGATTCAGTATTGAAGTTGTATTTCTGTTAAAACCTCGCAGGTCATGGTCATTGATCAAAATCACGATGATTCTCAATAAGGTAGGCTCCGGTCGACTAGCGATTCTCAGTATTTCGTCTGATCCATCACAGTCATGAGCCAAATGGACCGCAGGTTCCTACCCTCTGGCCAATTAGATCCAATATTAGTAAGAGAGGATCACAAGCAACACATGGCATTTGACTGCAACTGCGATTTTTAGTCGTGGACTTCATCCGGCAATTGATCACATTCTCCCATTTCTTCATTGGAAATCAAGTTACTCACAGCTTCTGTCAGTGACAGATACATGTATATCTGGATCAATTCTAGTAAAACCGAAAACATCTTATTTTAAATTACTCAAAACACATCTGAGATTGTAGTCTTTGTCAAACCGCAATAATAGTCTACATTAAATCTCAATAATAGTCTACATTAAATCTCAATAATAGTCTACATTAAATCTCAATAATAATCTACATTAAATCTCAATAATAGTCTACATTAAATCTCAATAATAGTCTACATTAAATCTCAATAATAGTCTACATGAAATCTCAATAATAGTCTACATTAAATCTCAATAATAGTCTACATTAAATCTCAATAGTAGTCTACATGAAATCTCAATAATAATTTACAAGATATCAATAGTAGTCTACAAGAAACCCCAAACGTAGTCTACATGAAATCTCAATAGTAGTTTAAATGAAGTCTCCAAAGCTGACTACAGGAAATCTCAATAATAGTCTACATGAAATCTCAATAATAGTCTACATTAAATCTCAATAATAGTCTACATGAAATCTCAATAATAGTCTACATTAAATCTCAATAATAGTCTACATGAAATCTCAATAATAGTCTACATTAAATCTCAATAATAGTCTACATTAAATCTCAATAATAGTCTACATTAAATCTCAATAATAGTCTACATTAAATCTCAATAATAGTCTACATTAAATCTCAATAGTAGTCTACATGAAATCTCAATAATAATTTACAAGATATCAATAGTAGTCTACAAGAAACCCCAAACGTAGTCTACATGAAATCTCAATAGTAGTTTAAATGAAGTCTCCAAAGCTGACTACAGGAAATCTCAATGATAGTCTACATGAAATCTCAATAATAGTCTACATGAAATCTCAATAGTAGTCTACAAGATATCAATAGTAGTCTACAAGATATCAATAGTAGTCTACAAGATATTAATAGTAGTCTACTTGAAAACTCAATAGTAGTCTACATGAAATCTCAATAGTAATCTACAAAAATCTCAATAATAGTGTATGAAATCTAAATGGTAGTCTACATGAAATCGGAATAGTAGTCTACATGAAATCGGAATAGTAGTCAACATGAAATCGGAATAGTAGTCTACATGAAATCGGAATAGTAGTCTACATGAAAACTCAATAGAAGTTTCAAAAAATCTCAATCGTTGTTTACATGAAATCTCAATAGAAAAGAGCAGTAGACTAGATGGTATATCAATAGTAGTCTAAATGAAATCTCAATAGTTGACTACATGAAATATCAATATTAGTCTACATTAAATCTCAATAATAGTCCACATAAAACAGAAAATTATAGTTTGCATGAAACGAAACGGAAGAGTAGTTTTTGGTCCATTTAGTAATATATATATTCAAATGACAAAGATTTGACTACTATAATATAACCAAACAAAAACATCATGGATTGATGTTAGGATTTCACTTTGACAATACAAGCAAATTCTACAATAGATAAATATTAGTCTTATTTATCCCCCAAACACGTTGAAAATAAAGAGTTCCTAATCTTTATAATGGAGGAGAAGAAACGAAATTACCGACTGAAAGTGATATATTTACATTTGTAAATAGAATTTAGTATCAGAGATTCCTGGAGATGAGTTCTCTAGTGAGGAATGAAACTATAATAAACCTAACACCCTTGCCCATTAAATTGACTTAATGTTATCTCAAGACTGTTAAATATGTCTAAAGCAGATAGACTTAATACAACGAACCAGTGCCAAGATGCTCATTAAAAACTAGACGTTATGGAGTCTATTAATGTCTTTCTTCGACCCAGATTCTTAGCTATTCCCCAAGTTGAACAAGACCTATACCTTACAAAAGTAATCAACACTCATAATGTTGTTCAAACTAATTAAAATCATATCACAATTTCATTTTTTTTCTGGTATGCTTCGTCTGCATTGCAATCTAACATGTTTTCTACCACAGATCCGCTCTAATAATTATAGCAAAGCGCGTCATGTAGGACAAGTTTCTTGATATATAACAAGGAGAAATGGTGCAAACATACATGTCGCTGGAATACAAACCAAAGACTAAAAACCACCTTTTTAAAGATAGGTTCCCTTATTTTCATTTATGAAAATAAAAATGCTAATACTTATATGAATAGAAAGTAGAGATGAAAAACACCAGTTTGTCTCACATGTCCGTAATTAATTCATAATTAGCTAAATTAGAAGAGAATTCCAATGAGTGACCGATCAAGAAAGGTCAAAAAGTCTTTTTTTGTTTATCCAGCCTGTATATACATGGACATTTATTATTGATTAAATTATATGCAATAAAACATAAATTTATTAGAAACACCAATTAATCAAATAATTTGTTTAATTTGACACTAAAAAAAGGAAAACCATCTTTAAATCCCATAATATGTATAGTACTATTGAACTAGTAATACAGTTTGAACCATTTTAAGATTAAATCTTGAAGCGGGGATATATCTCCACGGCCTAGACAAAGTATGTAATCTGCTTAACAGTAAAGACACAACAAACAATGTATATTTAGTCAAGTTTAGTCAATGAATTATTAATCAAGTGAAATTAAATTAGTAGAATGGTTCCTCCATCTTTTATTGATTTAATCATATAATGTCCATTTCTTTCACACCAATTTCTACTTTCTTACTACATTACTTCATACTTTGTACATTAGTTAATTCATGACCTACTCTTCTATCTTTATTCTTCGATTATTCTCTTAACTTGATTGTAAATACATATTGTTCTATCTTTATTCTTCGCTTATTGTTTTATCTTGTTTGTAATTACGTATTTCTCTATCATTACTCTTTTATCTTGTTTGTAAATACATATTCTTCTATCTTTATATTCATCTCTTATTCTTTTACACTGTTTGTAAATACATATTATTTTATCTTTATTATTTTATCTTGTTTGAAAATACATATCCTTCTACCTTTATTCGTCGCTTATTCATTTGTCTTGTTTGAAAATATATATTATTTTTCCATCTTTATTCTACGCTTAATCTATTTTTTATTTGTAAATACACATTCTTCTATCTGTATATAATAGCTTATTCTATTGGCTTGTTTGTAAATACACATTCTTCTATCTTAATATAATAGCTTATTCTATTGGCTTGTTTGTAAATACACATTCTTTTATCTTTATATAATAGCTTATTCTATTGGCTTGTTTGTAAATACACATTCTTCTATATTTATATAATGGCTTATTCTAATGGCTTGTTTGTAAATACACATTCTTCTATATTTATATAATGGCTTATTCTAATGGCTTGTTTGTAAATACACATTCATCTATCTTTATATAATAGCTTATTCTATTGGCTTGTTTGTAAATACACAGTCTTTTATCTTTATATAATAGCTTATTCTATCGGCTTGCTTGTAAATACACATTCTTCTATATTTATATAATGGCTTATTCTAATGGCTTGTTTGTAAATACACATTCATCTATCTTTATATAATAGCTTATTCTATTGGCTTGTTTGTAAATACACATTCTTCTATCTGTATATAATAGCTTATTCTAATGGCTTGTTTGTAAATACACATTCATCTATCTTTATATAATAGCTTATTCTATTGGCTTGTTTGTAAATACACATTTTTTTATCTTTATATAATAGCTTATTCTATCGGCTTGCTTGTAAATACACATTCTTCTATATTTATATAATGGCTTATTCTAATGGCTTGTTTGTAAATACACATTCATCTATCTTTATATAATAGCTTATTCTATTGGCATATTTGTAAATACACATTCTTCTTTCTTTATATAATAGCTTATTCTATTGACTTGTTTGTAAATACACATTCTTCTTTCTTTATATAATAGCTTATTCTATTGACTTGTTTGTAAATACATATTCTTCTATGTTTATTCATCATCTTTTATCTTGTTTGTAAATACATATTCTTCTATCTTTATATTCATCTCTTCTTATTTAAGTATTAATTTCTGCAGACTTAAATTGTTCTCAGTGTTTGTCAAATAGGTGAAAAAATTGTCTATACTATTGTCGCGTAGTGCACTTCGATAACACTTTCCCCAGTCCTTATTTGGCAAAACTTACAGTAGCCCATTCTGAGAACTAATGAGACACTAAATAACAAGCTAGATCGTACATCCTTCTTACATCACTAAAACCTACTGAAACAGATCTTCAAGTGTTGAGTAAAATTTATGATCGAAAGCAGAAACCCCACACTTCTAGTGACCGTCAAAGGAATACAACTTGTCTGTACTGTGAAATATTGGTATCTAATTGATTGTTTTCTTAATTATACCGGAAACAACCCCGCAAAGTGTCAACCTAATTTACTACAAGTAGTATCAATTATTCTTAACCTCCTTTTCAAGTCTGTGTTTGCTTCTTGAGTTTTATAGAACTTTTCAAAGCAAAAAGATGTTCGATTGCAGTTTCCCCTTTTTCAACGATTCGGCCCATTGAAGAGGTTGACATTGATAAACGCGTATTGTTAGATTGTATTAGGCAATGGTCCAGTGCTGTTAGAATCGGAACTTTGCTAATCTTAACGGTTCATTTTAACATGAAAATTCCATAGTCTACAACAAGATTCGTAGTAAAATCAATAATTTGAAAAGATAATATTGTTCTTTGATATTTCGGTACGTGCTTAATGTAAGATAGACATCACGTTTACATCTAAGTATTTTGATCTTCCTGAATAAGAAAAAAATCTTCTTTGAAACTGCCATTATTTAAATTAAAATTCAGTAGGCTTTCCAGTGTCATGACCAGCTTTCTACATAGACTGTTGATTGTTACCTATAGTCTTTGATATCAGTTGTAAATGGTTATTGTCTGGCCTAGTGAGAATAGATACGTGAATAGACACGGTATTTACAGACTTCTAAATGGTTCGACATTAAAATCTTTCTACCAACAATCTTCTTGACTACATATTTGGAAAACATCGTTTACCATAGAACACATTTAAAGGGATTATATAAAGATGTTTTCCTAAACATTTTTTTTATGTCTATCGGGAACAATAATAGCATCGCTGCGAATTATTACAATTTTCAGGCAGACGTCTGCGGGTATTGTATATATATATATATATACAAAAACTGCGCATATTCTGACGTCACTTTCACCAAAGGCCACAGATCTGATATTATTAAGCTTTTTTCTGACTGTAAAATATCGTCAAATCGATCTTTCAGACTCTCCGCAACTCACAAAAAGTTTTCAAAAGTTTTTTTTTATAGGTGCATAACATATAATCGAAAGTTACACATATCGTCATCAGGAAATTGAGTTTTTGTCATGCAGTGTGCAATGAGGGAAGTTTTTATCAGACAGCGTCATAAGACAACTTATTCTCGACTTCCATCTGTCGAGAGGGCTTTAACGTGCATAACCTGTAGCACAGTGCAAACATTATATAATGTTGTATGACGTATCAATATGACTCCCTGCATAAAATATTGCGGTATTTATAACTCAGGAAGGAACATAAGCACTCAATACTGAATACATGTACAAGATTATGTTTGCATATATACTCGATATCGCGTTTAAATGAAGTGGCTATTAATATTTATAAGGGAATAGTAAGAGTTAATCCTTACATCAATCAGAAAGGATTAATATAACACGATCTTATTTCAGTGTATGTACACGTATAAAATACGTATTTTATACACTGCCACTGTCTTAATAATCTTATAGGCTAGTGTCTAATGCACTTATGTTTCACGTTTATCTTCCATTCCGCATATGACAAGATCCGCAGATTTTCCTTATCTCAAAAAGATCAGTAGATATGCCCTATTTGTAAAATTCAATAGATGTGCCCTATTTGAAAAGATCAGTAGATTTGCTATATCTGAAGGATTAGTAGATTGCCCTATAAGAAAAGATCAGTCGATTTTCCCCATCGGAAAAGATCAGTAGATTTGCATTATCACAAAAAGATCAGTAGATATGCCCTATCTGAAAAAAATCAGTAGATTGGTATTGGTCCTATATGAGAAGATAAATAAATTTACCATATCTCAAAAAGATCAGTAAAGATGTGCTCTACCTGAAAAGATTAGTAGATTTGCATTTATTGATTCCCGGATTGTCCATACCCATGTGCGGATGCAGGCCGATATACACATAATCAACAAATGACAAGATTCTTACAATCCTTTTGAATGAATTTCACTCCACCCTGTGCATTACTTTGCCCTTAAAAAAAGAACATACCTGTATGTTAATAAAATTCTAAAATGTCGTTCCAAAAATATAAATAGTACAACATTGGTGAAATCGAAAAATATTTTACTCGATAACTTATGTTAATATTGGGCAGATTCCTGTCCTGAATTTATAAGCCCAATGTGACACAGAATAAAAGGTACCGTTCTCCATTGCTTGAAATGTACAAGATATCTTTTTGGCGTTCTCCTGAGACTAAGGGTACATTTGGGGTGCCACGTACCCAAACTTGATCAATATTGCTTAAAATCAACCTATGAGCATGATGGCACTTTTATGTCGATATCTTCATACATGACCGATTCTAGTCCATTGACGTATATACGTCCAACCTGGTTTAATTATATAAGAACCCACAATACCATGCCATTATCAATGTATATAATGTTCCAGTGTCTTTGATCTATCATCAAAGCGTTTTATTCCATTCGTTTCGTTGTAACAAATTCCGACTTTTGAATTGTCTAGTGAGAATGTGACATAAATATATACATAAATTGTGTTCAATCTTTATTAATTTCCTCGGTTCAGACATAGATGATACAATATTTTATTGTAATACATCTATATTCTGTCTACACTATATGTCATTGTCATTCTATAGAATCAATTACTGACTCTATATTGTCCTTGTGATGATGTCATTTTCCTTGATAACATTTTATTTTTCTCAATTCAAAGCAAAGCTCGGGGGCACCGATGGTTGTTGATATCAATGTTAAAGATGGGTTTCCTTATTTTTTAGTGTCGAATTAAGCAAACTATTTGATTAATTGGTGTTTCTAATGAATTATCATGTATTCTTAATCATATCATTATGTTCTTATTGCATTGAATATAATTAAGAATTTTAACCGATCATAAATATCCATGTATGTACAGTCTGGATAAACAAAAAAAAACCTTTTTGGTCTTTCTTGATCGGTCACTCATTGGAATTCTGCTGGTAATTCTCTAATAATTTAGCTAATTATGGACATGTGAGACAAACTGGTATTTTTCCAAGTCTTTAGAACACCTCTACTTTCTATTCATATAACTAATTGCATTTTCAGTTTCATTAACGTAACTAAGGGAACCCATCTTTAATCCACCTTTTATCAAGCTTTTTTTTAAAAAGTCATAACTTGATTTGTGACGTCAGTACAGATATTACTTCGAAAATTATTATCTGAACATACATATTGTTTTTCTTTTTTACATTTTGAAATTACAATCATGACGATGCTGTATAATGGATGCATACTTATCACTGAAAGACAAATAAATTAATTTTAGGCTGATTTCTCCAAATGAAATTTAATGAATGGAGTTTTACGTCCTACTTTTCTGCACCATGAGGGCAAATGAACAAGGCCAACGCCATACACTTTGTAATGAGGAAAATTTTGCCAGAAAATTGGCATTAGCCTACTGTTTTCGATTTGTTGATGGATCTTTAATGTGCATAACCTGTAGCACACGTGACCTAGGTTTATTGTCCTCTCGGAACGACAGTCATGTCAGTCCAACTTATCTACATCACTGGCAGGAGGATGACTTCTCCAAAGAAATATTCACTTAATGTTAAGCTAGAATTTATAACTCGTAAATGATTCTTGCTACATCTTCCTGGTTAAAATCGGTGAACATTGCCTTTAGTATTTTATTCTCTTTACGAGGAATTACACATTAAGCCAATGGCGGTTACCGTGATCATGGAATACACGAATCAACTAGAAAAAATATTCTAATTATTCTCCCACAAATCTGCACATGACAAGAGATTTTCATTATAAGTGTCTATGAAACGATTGAAAATCCGACATTTGAGTTCATTTTAAAATAGACGACTTCCTCCCACTCACAGAACCTAAGACGACTCAATTTAGTAAGACGAGATTTTCATGAAGTTTTTACTAAAAGTAAATTATGTTATGATTATATTCTGATAATAATATTTATAATGATTTGGAGAAGAAATCGGACTCTTAATCTTTCTACGTATTGAATACATTAGATTGAACCAGTGACGACTTGCTCACCGTGACAGTTGCAACAACGCAATTATGAGACAATAAACCCAGGTTTCTATTTGAACACAATTACTTTAATAAATAACTTGCGACGTTTCGACGATGATACTTTCGTCTTTATCAAGCAATGATCATAAGTAATTGTTATCCATAAAATTGTGTTCATATATTCATACCTCAATTACTAAATGCCACTTAAGGAAGAAACCCAGGTTTCGTTTGCTACAAAATCCCCTCATAAGTTGTCGCTGTCCTGACAACATTTTCCTCATTGCACACTGCGTGGAATTTCACATGTTCATTAGCCAAGTCGGTGCAGAAAAGTGGAATGTAAATCTCCATCACATTTCTCTATTCAAGATATGTCAAATTTTGACTCTTTTACGTGGCATGTATCATACTGATCAAAGACTAGACTGCAATTAGAGGACATTGCTGAACAATTAATATCCAAGAATGCATAACATGATAGATATAGCTTTATCGAACAAAGTATTTGATGGTCTAAATCATGGTTTCTCAAGTAAAAAAGCTGCCATAATAAGTGCCACTTTCATTTTTGGAATTGCTAAAGCGCCAGGGACCTTAGCGAAGCCCCCGACCGTTTTGTTTGGACAATAATGTGTTGTATTTTTTAATATATCATATTGTAAATCTTTTTCTAAGCGTACACAGAACGAACATCAGAAATGAAAATGGATCGTTCTGCGAAGCAAAAAAAGGCATACGTGCGACTGGACGCTATGCTCATGCTCATGAAAACGAAAAGTTGTAGGGTAGGCCCTTAATCAAGGACTCGCGTTTCTTTATTTTCTCAACTCTCTATGCAATAATACCAATGTGGCGATTTTTTTTTCTTTTTGAATTCCGTAGCGCACCATTTTGCAAGCGCTGATGGCGCTAAATATTTAAGTGACATAGAAATTAGCGAATTACTTCTCTTACCATATATAGAAATTCACACAAAAAGAATCAAATTTAAATGGTGGTCTGTGCTTTGGAATAAATATGTTCTTCTATAAATAAACCAGTGTCTGATTCACCGGAATCAAAACCATGTGGCATCAGGTGGTATCATTGGCTCCAGTAATTAGTACAGTGAATGTGACGTACTGATACCTACTTCAATAAGATATTGCTGATCCTCTATTAGTTAGTCAGCTTAACCTTTATTAGCCACGGGAAATTGACAGAGACTAAATCTGGCTTGCTTCTTTAGTGGAATACTAAATTCAAACATTTTCAATCAAATCTATATTCTCGTATTAATTGAATATTAGCTGTCTTTTAAAAAGAAAATAAGCACAAGAGATTATGTATGTTTTCTATTGTTTAGCAAACTCTTTTCAAACTTAAGTGAAACTCCCGGTTTGCCCCTGTCAGTGATTCATGCCGTGGGGTTTCAAGAAACCTTCAAGGTCTCTGTCGAGGTAAAATTTCCCCCATTGCACACTGTATGGGACAGTGAAGTTTGTTTTTGGAACTATTTTCTTTTTAAAAAATTCATATTCTCTAAATTTATTTTTTAGCTAAGTATTATCATTTCAAAAACAAGTAAAGCACTCTTCAGAAACATGAGGGCAACTTGTCAAGTAAAATAGGAAATATTATAATTAGTCTCTGGAAAAATAATGTCTAGGCAGCCATTATAACCTTTTTTTAAACACAGAACACTACTAAAGAACTGTTCGAGACACAAATGTCGTGTTGCGAAATGACATACAAAATATCTCGAAAGACAACGTACAACAAACTAAAACATGAACACCTGACACCGTTCTGCGACTTGGTTATAGCATCTTTAACAAAATCTATTCCCAAATTTGAAACTTCAACTTTCAATAAAACGCCTTTTTGATGATGACATCTTAGATTCATTCTACTTTGCACCAAGACAATAAGGGATTACTATGTTATGGGTATGCTAATATTTGAGTCCAATCCAATTGTTTCATATCTAATGTTTAAGATGCCTTGAAAAATAGAAGATCTTAATCGAGTGCTTATGTAATATAATATTTTATGAAATAAGTTGCCAGATTTAATATTGCCCGAGCCTTAATTGGTGAGGTAAATATATAATCCGGCAATGGATTTTATAAACTTCTAATTACATAAACACGTGTGAAAGATTCTATTTATCACACAACTAACAATAAACATATATTTTCCTTGCACTGTTTCTATAGTTTCTATATAGGGCCTTTGTTTTGTGTTCAGCCTTTTCACACCTTTCTACAAAATGTCCTTGCGTGTAACAAAATAGAACTTGGTAAAAACAATCATGTAATTGCTACATTGAAATTTTAAATGAAAATTATGTTATTTGGAACATTTTCATGTTGTCAACTTCAAAGAATGCAACGTTTTTCTGTTTACATGATGCATGGATTTAATATCGTTTTTATGAACCTGTCTTATGTACAGGAGAACGGAGGTGTTGTGTGATAAAATGTCCATAAGTCATTGATAATTGAATAATGCATTAGGTAATATAGCTTATGTGACAATTATAATACACAGATACTCCCGATAACGATATCAACATAAATCTTTCAGTTCCTTTTAAAGATGGGTTCCCTTATTTTCATATGAATATGCTAATACTTAAAGTATAGATGTTCTAATGGCTCGGAAAAATACCAGTTTGTCTTACATGCATGTCCATAATTAATTCACAATTAGCTAAATTAAAAGAGAATTACCAGCAGAATTCCAATGAGTGACTATCAAGAAGGTCAAAAAGTATTTTTTGTTTATCCAGACTATACATACATGGACATTTATGATTGGTTAAAACTGTTAAGTATGTACAATAAGAACATTATAATCTGAATACACGATAATACATTAGAAACACAAATTAATCAAATAGTTTGGCATAATTTGACTCTATAAAATTAAGGAAACCCATCTTTAACATTATTGCATACCGGTATCAAATCCCAATATAGATTGGTATAGGGAATTTTGATTGAATAATGATGTACAAGCTTGCTATGGTCATTAAACTTGCTATGTAATATGATAATATTTAGATTTATGGTTATTACAGATTCGGTCACGGGTGAAAAGACTGTATCCAATGACACTTGCCATACTGGTAATAGCGTGGTACTTGTTGTGAAATGCGAGGAAATTTGATTTTTCATGGCATCCATGGATGTTGCTTGGGAGGAGGTGGGGGTAGGAGTAAAGATTCTTGTAGGATAAAACTAACCTGTCTCACGACGATCTTATCCCAGCTCAAGCCATGGAAGCAGGCCTTTGCATTTCATTAAAGTTACACATTTGATTATATCTCTACCGTTTGAACCAATTCAAGTCAATCCTTTCTATTTTTTGCCGTCCGTCAGACTTTGTTTTATGGTTTCCGGTTTAGGTATATAGCGTTCGGTTTCTTCAATGTAAATTAACTAACGGTCCGGTTCCATGAATGCAAGGCCTTAAAATTTCCGCACTGATAATCATTCAAAAAGCTAAAAATTTACATGATCAACTAAAACGTGTTTATAGTAAGAAATATAGAAACCTCAATAAGACAAACAATCCGCTTGATTAAGGCAGAGAAAGATGCCTGCAGCGGAATGCAAGAATGAAAATCAATTTATAATAGAAAATTACATTATATCTCGTGATTTTATAGGCGACATATTTCTGGCTTCTGTGGTAATTACTTTTAAACACCTTTATTCCGGTTTCTCACAAATAACAATTGTATTTGTCTTAATAGTTCTTTATCGTTGGAATCTTCCTGAAATTGAATTCAGGATTTCTTTCTTAAAGCCTTTTAACTTTCACAGCATGCATCAAATGAAAAAGTGACCAGCCAATTCTCACTGACAATGGTTTGAACATTTTCAATGTTTTTCATTTGGTCACCTTATAGACTGTGTCAAATTCAGTGACGTAAGATTCTACATTTTCTACTTCCGCGTTTTTGGAGCATACACAATGTATGGCTTCCCAAGATCATTAGGGCAATTAAAAAGTACAGAACAATAGGCCACAGTTACTTTTTTTAATTGCAAGTTCTCAAAGAATGTGACTATGTAATAAATTTGTGCTGGACTATAATAGTGCACACGTTGAACATCTGTGATGAAGTTTGCAATAGGAACGTAGGACAAACGTGTCCACAAAGTTCTTATGCAACTGAAAGGTGTCCCATATGTACTGTCTTCTATGCTATATTCTGGACAATTCCACAACGAATACATCAGATGATGAAGTATAAATGAAACAATATTCTATTTATAGAATTAACTAAACCTTCCAACCAAAACCTAAACATTTGAATTGGTTTACACTGACAGTCACGCAAAAAAATCGAGAGAGAACGAACCTGCCAATATGTATTTAAATGTTGCTATTAAAACGCAATATGTTCATTTGAATTGAAAGTGTGTGAGTTTGTACTTACCAACTGGTATTTTGGTCTGTACAGCCTTTTCACAAACACAAAACCAACACAAGGAAAAAGATAAGACGTATAAAGTAAGAGATATTGAAGCCATGATGAACTGATCTTCACAATAACTAACAAATTATCTACAAATATATATCTCAGAATGGAAATATAATATCCATTATTCAGCGCCACGAGCAACAGAGAAAACCTTTCAATGTAGTCAGAGAAAAGTTTCTCACGGCAAGACAAGACTGATTGTGAACTCGAGAGACTCCATCTCTTGCTGTTTGCTTCCGGAAAATGTCGTGTCAACTTTAAATCAACCGTATAATAATCACTGTAATTATTTTTCCTTCTCTTCAATTGCTTGAGACGATTTATTCCTGCTTAACCATTCTCTCATAAAGTGACGATTACACAGTACTATGAATTGTGTTATCTTTTCCAGACTGTTTTAATATAGGCACGATCAGACCTTCAGACTGGAGCCATAATAACATTTTCATTGGACGTCTCATATGCAAATTTCGGTCGCCCACAGCTAGTATTATAAAAACCTGTATACTGAAGAGCATTCCTGTATCGAAATCAATTGTTCTCGAACTGCATAGGTCGAGATAACACTTTGGAATTTTCCATCGGTTAACCCCCTGTTAGTGATGGAGAGGGGGGGGGGGGCTGACATTGAGACTGCGTCTAGTCGTTCGGATATGAATTGAAACTGAGGTGCTCAGTGCTCCAGGATGTGCACTTTTATATGAAAATGGAAAAAAGGGCTTACGCTGCTGTCCTGGCAAAATTTCCCCCATTGCACACTATATAGCCCTTCATAATTAGTCCCCTATTCAGGTGCAGAGGGTTGTAAAATCTACTGGTTTTCATCTCATTTCGATCCGAATTCCGTTACATGAGCCGGTCACGGTAGTTTGATTTTATTGGATTTTTATGCAAATAGACAGCTGAAATCATGCCATATCAAGTCACATTTTTAATATAATATGTAAATTTGAATTTGATGTTTGGTTTAAAGACTCTGGTTGTTTAAAGTGGGTCTTATAGGGCGAAAACAAAAAGGCCTTTGTTCTTATAAAAACTTTCGATCTGTTTGAAGGACACAATGGAATCTGTAACTGGGGTTTCGTGCATGGTCAGTGTCAGTCAATGGCACGGAAAAACCAATAGAGAGTATTAATGATATTTTCATAGGACATATTGTCTTCATATTTATATTTTATTATAGTTGATTCTAGACCATTTTAATGTTATTATGATGACACTTTGACATTAATAATAGTGTTTGCTTCGAGATGATATTTTTAATCACGAGATACCCTTAATACTGTACTGGCAAGATATATCGGTGAATCGATGTATCGCGATGTGACAGGCCATGGTTTGTTTATCGTATCGCGAGGCCGTGTATCGATGCTTGACGATACCTCTTATTCCATAAATAGTGGAGATTTTTATTAGTCGGCGGATGAATACTTGACTAAAATTGTTGGTAACTCTTTATAAGTGGACAATAACCACTCCTATCAACTGTCTTACCAAAATATCACAGTTATAATGTTTAATAATGCAATTCCATGAGAACTAAGTGTTTAATGACGTCACTAATCACAAAATATGCGTTATCATATAAGATCCTTCACGATTAATGACGTCATATAGCACTTAGTTTTAGTGGAATTGCAGAACCACAAACGTCTGTTTGAAAATTTGAATGATACATATAGAATTTTTAGAAAACCTCTTTACAATCCTTTTAATATATATTGAAACTATGAAGAGAAAGTGTTAAATTTGATCCCATTACTATCGTATTATAACGAGATGCCCTTCACAGAGACTAGCATGGCTGTGAACTGAAGGGTTTCGTTTCAAATCTGTCGTGCCATGAGGGTAAAGTAAAATGTAAAATACAAAATTGCTGAACCTGTAAAAACTGGAATACATGTCATGCTCTATAAGACGAAAAGGGTTGACTTCGAAGTGTATTTGGACACTTACGCAACCAGCAATCCATCGCCTCTGCCCCTAGTGTGGAGATATGTTATGTATGACTATCGTCATATACAAGAGGTAGTTTCTGATAGGGACATTTTGTTAGAGCAAGCATCATGAACGGGTATTTTCAATTTGCGCATATCAAAACTCAAAATTATCTCGGGACTGTCTGAGTAGTCGGAGGCTGTCAGGAGATTAAACACACCGCAGTTCGATACATGGAACCATGAACTTACTTTAGGTAAGAATATTTTTCTTATTCGTTAATTTTTAAGACATTCAATATGTTTTCCATATAGTTTAAATGCTCGTTAAACATCATCAATTAAATTATTTAAGAAATACTTAATTACACATGTAACTTAAGATGAATCGCAGCTTGTGCGTAAAATCCTTGGTTTGGAATTTGGAATTCAGTTTGTGTTCGTTTCGAGACATGTTTAGCATACACTTCATTTAAAAATCATTATTGACACTACTGATTTTATTCGTGCTTTTCTTTCAGTAATAAAGTAAGTCATTCTCAAAATTCAGTCGCTTTTTGTTTTTTCAAATTTAAAGTTAGAGTACATACCGATTGACTAGTTATAAATGTTTTTAAATTTCTATAAAATAATCAGAAAGTATAGTTCTTTTCGTAGATTGTTTAGGGTCTTTAATATATGTAAATAGTCTTCAAAAGTACTAGAAATGTACTAAAATCGCATAATTCCTTCAAACATATCTTCAACTAGAAATGTATTTTCCTTTGTCTATAGATGTCTTTTCTATATGGCAATTATCTCAACAACGACGACTCGTCTTTTTAACTTTCAAGCGCGGATAATTTTAGACACGTGGCTTTGAAGAGTCAAATTTCGTCGGTGAGCTGTGAACACTATTACTAATTGGCTTAGCTTCAAAATTCCCGTTTCGGCTTTGCTGAAAAAACCGTCTTAATTAATCCAATAAGGTGCAGAAGAGTAGGACGTAAAACTCCATTCATTTCATATATTTTTTATGGTTATAAAAATGTTGAAAATCGACCAATAATTATTTTACAATGTTACAATTCAATGATAAATCTGAAATTGTCATTTTTGGTAAGGCGGAAGTCATCAATTTTCTTGGCACTACTTTAATTTGTCTTCACTCTCATCAACATAGAAATTGGTCACCGTGATTCCACGTAAAAAGGCAATCTGTCTTAAACTTATCTCTACCTTATATTATCACTATGACCAAATAAAAATCTGGCTCAGCGCTACATTAAATAGATGTACCACAAAGTCTAGCAGGAGATCATGAAAAAAATCAACTACGTTTATTTGCAGATATTTAGAAATTATATTTTGTCACAATGAAATTCATTTCGACGCCATGTCATCATGAAAACTGACATAATATCGCATAATTCCGTCGAAAATATCTCAAACTAGGAATTTCTCTATCAATTTCTATAGATGTCTTTTTATACACGACAGAGTCTCAAGAAAAGACGAGTCGTCTTTTTAACTTTCCAATGCGGATAGTTCTGTACACACAAGGATTTGAAAGCTAAATTTTCGACAAGCTGTGAACACTATTACTATTAGCTTAACTGAAAAAATTCTAGTTTCTGAGACAAAGGTACGATTGGTCAAACGGATGGCGAATCTGTCCCTTTAAGATCTTTGGATTTATCTTCATTCCATTTAACTTTTACTTTAATCACAAACTAAATCGCCTGTAGACTCAAGAAATCTGTTTACAAAATAGCCCAGAAATAATAGACAATTTGAACTGGCGAATTGAAATCTACAGGAGAAGGACAAGGGCTAATAACGTTTATCTTTTTCATGAATTTTAAATTTCATGTTATCTTAAAGATCAATATCCCCGAGAAAACCGGTAAGTAGCCAACGTTCAATACATAGACAATCTTGTATAGTCATCTCATTATAAAATTCGTTTAAAGCCATCTAAATCGTAATTATTTTCTAAATTCGACTTAACGAATATGTTAGCGACGATTGTATAAGACTATGTTAGAATGGACTGTATTTTATTAAATTCTAACCGTTTTACTGCTCATAGCCCTGATAGATTTTCATCTATGCGATTCTTCTATTTGTCCGAAAGTGTATTTAGTTTTTCCATATTCTACTTGTTAGATGATCCGACATCGTAGTTGTATAACGGTTTGGCCACGAACCAACCGGTAGAAAAGAACTTAAGTTGTTGTCCTGGTAAAATATAGTTGTTTCTATGCGATACTTATATTTGTCCGAACGTGTATTCGGTCCTTCCAATTTATGCTGGTTCGATAATCCGATATCGTACTTGCATAACGGTTTGGTCACGGATCAGTTGGTAGAAAAGATCTTATGTTGTTATCCTGGTAAAATATAGTTGTTCCTTTCTTTCTGTTGACGGTAGCAACAATCACTAATTCAAAATTAATGGTGGAATAGTGTTTTTGACTAGGCAAGAACAAAAATGATTAACCATTATAAAATGGACATTACGACATTGACTGTCATTTGTATCATTGAAGAGTTAGTTTAGAATGTTAACAAATGATCAAATGTACCATTTACAAGCTTAATCAGACTAGCTCATTGGATTGTTGGTCATTAAAACATACTCTTGTTCACATTTTCACTCAATTATGTTATGTTCATTACGGAATACAAAGTGTTTCAACGGCTTTCGTATAGACTGTCATTCTTTAATTAAGCAAAATACTGCAATGGTGAAATCTTAAGTAACAGTTTCTTTAAGTATATGCTTCAACTTATAACTTGAACTAGTGTAGGGCATCTTCTGCATATTGTGTTCAAATTAAGTTTGGATGATTAAATTTAATTGGTCTAGATCAATATGTGTCATTCTTTAAATTTGTTGTTGCCAACGTTCAGTCTTACCGAAATATGAATATGACAAATAAAACTATAGACAAAAATTTAGCCAAAATTTCCAGTTCTACGGTATACGAATTTGTGATTTTTCACCTTCCCAATTTCACAATGTCTAAAGTTATTACGTACTTCGCATTTGTACATTGACTTTATTAGTCACTTTTCTTGTTTCACAGAATGCAGCCATTTGATTGGATTGTACGCCAGCGAATACAGCTAATCAGGACCCTCGGCAGAAACGATGTAAACATTATGGCTTCGTGTACTCACTGTCGAGGCCTTTGATTAGCTGTATTCGTGAGCGTACAATCCAATCAAATGACTACAAACTTGCGTGATATAATAAAGGTGTCTATTGTCAATGTATAAGACGAAGTTCGCAATAGCTTAAATTGTGTAGATAGAGCCTTCGGAGAACACTAGCTTCGTTTATCAAATTGAAATAAAGGAAAATATGCATTTAGACTTTGGGCGAGATCGCACAATCATTGGTTTCACGGAGAAACGTATAGGTAAACTGCAATGAAAGTAATTGAAAACTATAAACTTCGGGACCATGCACCATTCAATCATTAATATTTTATTGTGTTACACGCTAATAATATTTTCATTAAATTCCTAATGATGAAGCAAAAAACTCCCTTATGAGAAAAATCCCAGCAAAGGCATGTATTGGAAGCCTCTGGCTGCATTCTTGTATAGTCTTTTACATCATTTTATGTTTAATGTATTATCATTTATCTTGCAGCTGCAGATGCACGAAATGAGGTAAAGAAAACTAGAAAGTGCACTAGCGGGTCTGAATGTAGAAAGACCATATTGTTGAATACTTGAAAGACTACTCCGTATTGTGTTAAAAGTTCTTTTGTTAAAGCACACCGCAGTAAATCAATATTAGCGTCTATCAACCATATTTATGTACATCCAAGAGTTTCCAAGATTTAACACGTAAAAAAGACTTTTATTTTACGGCCAAAGAACTGAGTCGACGCCACGGAAAGCCATTGTTGCATTAAATACCCACACAATCAGTTTTTCATCAACATAAAACTACCGTAATCAGCTGGTGAACTAATTTTGTTAAGAACAACGAAACGACCTGTAGGTAAAAGGAACACTAGATATATTTCAAACGTTCAGTATCATATCATAGACGGACCCTAAAAATCGGCGTACTGACCTGTACCAGTACCGTAATTCGCTTGTCCATGTCCAAGCTTAGAGAACCTGGGCCCGTTTTCCTCGTATATACCTTTGCCTTCGTTTCTTACTTTCGCCCTATTCGTTAGCCCTGATGCATGTATTGGGTTTGTTCGCTCGACATATATTTGATCCAATGAACAACAATGTTATTAATTTTGACTAAAAAATATGCCTTTATATTAAACTTATTCACTAAAAGGGGTTACAATAGAGCTGTCTGCGATCATATGACTGGAGTATGAAGTATGAAATTTCAGCAGCATGTTCCTGTCTGAAAGGTTAACATAATAAAAGGCTGCCATTTGGATGGTGAAATAACGAGACAATTCATAATACACTCTTTTGATATGTGAAGCGTGTGTAAAATGGCGTCGATGTCCAGTCACAATATCTCTCACTGCAAACTTGACTCCGACATTCGTCTTCAGATATATAGAAAGATTCTTGCATTCATTCATTCATTCATTCATTCAAGTGCCGGAATGAGTTTTAACTATGGGATAAAACAAAAGACAACTATTGAACTTGACCGACTTTTGGATAAAACACTAAAGAGAACTATCGGAATTTGGATTTTATAGTCTACAAAAGACAACTATTGGACTTAGATGAAACAATAAAATGAAAGATAACTATTGGACTTAATGGACGTTTGGATAAAATACGTCTACAGAAAGAGAACTTTTGAGCTTAACGGACTTTTGGATATACCACTCCTACAGGAATAGAACTATTGAACTTAACGGACTTTTGGATATAACACTCATACAGAAAGAGAACTATTAGTATTAACGGACTTTTGGATATAACACTTCTACAGAAAGAGAACTATTGGTATTAACAGACTTTTGGATTTAACACTTCTACAGAAAGAGAGCTATTGAATTTAACGGACGTTTAGATATAACACTTCTACAGTAAGAGCACTATTGGATTTAACGGACTTTTGGATATAACACTTCTACAGAAAGAGAACTATTGGTATTAACGGACTTTTGGATTTAACACTTCTACAGAAAGAGAACTATTGGTATTAACGGACTTTTGGATTTAACACTTCTACAGAAAGAGAACTATTGAACTTAACGGACTTTTGGATTTAACACTTCTACAGAAAGGGAATTATTGGTATTAACGGACTTTTGGATTTAACACTTCTACAGAAAGAGAACTATTGAACTTAACGGACGTTTGGATTTAACACTTCTACAGAAAGAGAACTAATGGTATTAACGGACTTTTGGATATAACACGTCTACAAAAGACAACTATTGGACTTAGATGAAACAATAGAATGAAAGATAACTATTAGACTTAATGGACTTTTGGATAAAATACGTCTACAGAAAGAGAACTTTTGAGCTTAACGGACTTTTGGATATACCACTCCTACAGGAATAGAACTATTGAACTTAACGGACATTTGGATGTAACACTTCTACAGAAAGAGAACTATTGAATTTAACGGACATTTTGATATAACACGTCTACAGAAAGAGAACTATTGAACTTAACGGACTTTTGGATAAAACACTTCTACAGAAATCGAACTATTGAATTTAACGGACATTTGGATATAACACTTCTACAGGAATAGAACTATTGAATTTAACGGACATTTGGATATAACACTTCTACAGAAATCGAACTATTGAATTTAACGGACATTTGGATATAACACTTCTACAGAAATCGAACTATTGAATTTAACGGACATTTGGATATAACACTTCTACAGAAATCGAACTATTGAATTTAACGGACATTTGGATATAACACTTCTACAGAAATAGAACTATTGAATTTAACGGACATTTGGATATAACACTTCTACAGAAATCGAACTATTGAATTTAACGGACATTTGGATATAACACTTCTACAGAAATCGAACTATTGAATTTAACGGACATTTGGATATAGCACTTCTACAGGAATAGAACTATTGAATTTAACGGACATTTGGATATAACACGTCTATAGAAAGAGAACTATTGATCTTAACGGACATTTGGATATAACACTTCTACATGAATAGAACTATTGAATTTAACGGACTTTTGGATATAGCACTTCTACAGAAAGAGAACTATTGGACTTAACGGACTTTTGGATATAACACTTCTACAGAAAGACAACTATTGGATTTAACGGACTTTTGGATATAACACGTCTATAGAAAGAGAACTATTGGGCTTAGCGGACTTTAGGATATAACACGTCTATAGAAAGAGAACTATTGGGCTTAGCGGACTTTAGGATTTAACACGTCTACAGAAATAGAACTATTGGACTTAACGGACTTTAGGATATAACACGTATAAGTTATAAGTAACGGACTAAACGGACTTTGGGATATAACACTTCTACAGAAATCGAACTATTGAATTTAACGGACATTTGGATATAGCACTTCTACAGGAATAGAACTATTGAATTTAACGGACATTTGGATATAACACGTCTATAGAAAGAGAACTATTGATCTTAACGGACATTTGGATATAACACTTCTACATGAATAGAACTATTGAATTTAACGGACTTTTGGATATAGCACTTCTACAGAAAGAGAACTATTGGACTTAACGGACTTTTGGATATAACACTTCTACAGAAAGACAACTATTGGATTTAACGGACTTTTGGATATAACACGTCTATAGAAAGAGAACTATTGGGCTTAGCGGACTTTAGGATATAACACGTCTATAGAAAGAGAACTATTGGGCTTAGCGGACTTTAGGATTTAACACGTCTACAGAAATAGAACTATTGGACTTAACGGACTTTAGGATATAACACGTATAAGTTATAAGTAACGGACTAAACGGACTTTGGGATATAAAACGTATAAGTAATAAATAGCGGACTAAACGGACTATCTTTTATAAAGTCTCTTGAAAATAGAGGATGATAGCGAAGTGACCAGGAGTGATTCTACTCTTACAATTAGTGACTGATTGATCCCGTAGTAAACAACAGTACGTATTGACTAGTCAGTCGGATATATCATCTTCCTACACTGTCTTCGTTGATGTAATTTGATACACAGTACAATTTACAACTTTATAGTCCGAGAGGGTATGTTGGTATAATTAAATAGCTTTTTGTGATTATCTCAAACGAACCATTCCAAATGTATATTTGTTATTTTTTAAAAAGTGGATTTTTCTTCAAACACTTAGTGGTAATTTTTGGTACATTAGGATTGTCGACTTATTTGGGTCAAGGATTGCATCGTTTTATAGGATCTAAATTTGTTCTCCAGGCTGTGCTACAGGCTGTTCACGTTAAAGATCCACCGACAGTTGAAAATTAAAAAGAGTGAGCCGATACCGTTGTCCCGGCAAAATTTCCCTTATTGCATGGCGTTGTCCATCTTTATTAGCCCATAAGGTGCATAAAAGTAGGACGCAAATCTCCATCCATTTAATCTCATCCATAAGCAGGCCCGAACAAAGATAATAAGGATTCTGTACAATGTAAGTACGTGTATATCGGAAGCAGTTTAATACACCATTCAAATCTACAAATCTCCTCAGACTCTGTATTTACACTAAATCTTTAAATATACGCATGCTAATCTTCATTCTTTTTTTATAACAGGGAATCTGCCAATTATTGAACAAAGCGCTGTCATCTTTAAAACTATCATCGTGGTTTCATATATCTATTTGATCACTACCGGCAATTTTCTCTAACCATTTACTTACGGTACAAGCTCAAGTATGATATAGATGAAACGTTACAATTTTCCGTTTCGTAGATCGTCCTTATTTCTATACATTTAACACGTATTTTACTCCATTTTGCGAAATGTTTTTGCTTACAGAATTTTTGTGGGTGACGGCATTGGTTAAAAAGGGATACAATTATGGCCAACAACCATGGAAAATTAGTACAAATGTTAGTATGTGTTTTTTTATTCCCATATCTATGCAGTATGCACCAGTTGGCACCTGAACCGACATCCTATGTAAGGCATTGTAATAATCCGTAAAGACAAGGTATAGCAGGCTCGAATTATCTGAGTTATTCCTTCTATTATACCGGGTAGCCATGGTTTGGTGTACGTGTGTAATTTTATAGTCAACAATTTATTCTTATATTAACATGCATTCACTACAAGTGGCAGCGTTTGCAACCCGAGATTTGGGGGTACAAATAAGGGACAGACTGACTAAATGGTGAGACAACCGTCGAGGATCAGATTCAAAATGCGACAGAACTGTGAACGCGCATAATCAAGAGGTTCCAATAAAACATCTGAAAAGGTTGTCCCCACATTTTATAAAAAAAATATAAAAATTTCAAAATTTGTTAGAAATGTTAGGGTGCTGGTGTTGTCACTGTTGACGATATGGGTACGGTTCAGTCCAGTTGTTCATTTCACCTTTTTGTCTGCCTCATTGCACCCTTATATGTTTTTACTCGTGGAAAAAATTGAAATGTTACAAGAACATGTTTTAAATGAGGAGTAAATCATATTGGCAGAATATTGTAAATTAAATTATCTCATTGAAATGTCAGACGCTTTTTCAAATTTTCTCAAAGTAAATTAGATCAATTTTGCTTCTTGTCTTTTTAAGTTGGTTAATAATTTAATAACACCCTTCGGCTTTTTATCTAAATTTAATTTCTCATTTTCGTTTTCTTTGAGAAAAACAGGGCGAGAGTGTTAACTTGCTTGAAAAACGAGAAATGAACATTCTAAAAGAAATATTAAAAAGAAAAATAAGAAATGACCGTCTTACCCAATGGAATATCCGTGTGAATAGCCGTGCCATAAATTTGATATACGAACATCCACGTTGGAAAGGTAAACACAACGATTTGAAACTTCATATTTAAAACACTTAATGATTACTAATAGTTGTAAAGATTGACAATAGCCTAGCCATGGCAAATATCCATTAATCCAACTTTAATCATGACTGAGAAATGTTATGATATTGGAAGTTTTGTCACACGCCAAGAACTTTTCTTCATGATAAAAAGAGTTTTAGTGTGTACAGCAACTCCGCCTCCTGACTGTATCGGTACAAATCAGAGCGAATGATGGCTATAACTAGCGTTATGATCGAACACAGGACAAACCGTTTTCTATCTTCTAGCTATAACTCTATAGTGGAATGGATTTAGTTTAGGGAATTAGCTGACAAATCACGTTAATAATATCGTTATCAGCATCTATTTGATCCTGTTAAATTTATTCAAGCGAGATAAGGTTGTTACGTTCACTGATCTCTGTGGAGAATTGGACAATTGTGTTAAGAAGCTGTTAAGAATTTCTATTTCTATTTCTCTTCCTCTTCTGTTCAATTTCCTATTTTTACTTCTATTACATGCAGAAATTTGCCATACGGGGGTTGCGTTTAAATGCACGGATGCGGAATGTTACTAATTGCAAAACAAAAGAAAAACCTTCGAAATCCAATAGATAATAATAAAGAACATCAATCCCCACTTCAAAAGTAGCCCTGGTGATTCTCATTTTGCCTGTTAGTCGTTTAAGCGACTTAAGAAAGTTTTACTTTTGGTATACTTTCGCTAATCTTGAAATTGTTATGTCAATTCCGCAAGCACCTGATTTGAAAAAAATGAAAAGACCAAGTGTTCAAAGATAGCGGTATAATATATCATTTCGATTTCAAATTTTTGGTTCCTGTAGCACAATTGGTCTCACCCGAACTTTTCCGTGTCAACCACAAGTAATTTAACATTCCAACCAACGCTGAAATTGTTTTTCCTAGGTTAAAAGTGACCATGACTTAGCTGAATTACCATGGATAATAATGGTGCCACATTCAACG
>NW_008707910.1:159151-160540 GCF_000327385.1 Lottia gigantea | reverse complement strand
GTTGAAATGTGTAAAACTTTCTAAAACTCTTTAATTCTCATGTAGACAATTTCAACATTTAAATACAATAGATATAATTTCCCTAGTTCCACAACTTAATTAAAAGCATCACACAACGTTTGATTTGTACCAGAAATATTTCAATTGACTCAATTAAAAATTTCGACTCTTTAAGAAGAAATCTAGAGGGAAATATAAAAGTTTAAATTGGCCAGAAATACTTCTCTCAATGGGTTAATTTAAATGTATGTTCTCTATCAAAGTTAACTAAAATTCTACATGTGTAAAGTCTGAAAAGTTTAAAGTATATTATACCGCTACATTTCTAAGCCATTAACTCATAATATCAGCCATACTATTCAGTTTTTAAAAAGGATTTATGAAAAGATTACCAACAGAACATTGTCTTTCAGGAACACCAGGAGATACTGTGACTAGATTGCTATTCCTTCACTTTTCCCCATGAATGGATTCTTGTCAAATTACAGAATTTTTGTGAAAATGTTATAAACAAAATCACCAGTGACCAATTATTCAGCTGATTTTTTCCGTCATTAAAGCCTAAAACTTCCCCATATTTACATGCACCAAGAAAACCTGCATGGGTACGGATTTTTGGATTTGAAAATACGGAAGCAAAACAAAGAAACTCATTTGGTATAAATCTAAGATCAGTCAATCCTTTTAAATTAGAAATGGGATAAAAACTATTTTTAATTGCCAATATCCCTTTTGCAGATCTAATCGTTGAATCATTTGTAAAATGTTCACTTGAATTTATTATAGAGCTTGTATTGCAAGACAACGTGTTCATCTACATTATTGTAAATATCTTTGCTGAAATCGACACAGATTCGACATTTTTTGTCCTTTTGTATGAAAATAAATTGGATAAACAATGATACCCATCTATTACAATTTTAAGTCCAGACTAAAATTATATTAATAGAATTATCTATGTCTAAGGCCTGATTGACAATGTATTTTATTATAAAGATTTGATAGTTAAGTAATGTATATTAAGGGATGACAGTAGACTAATTCAATTGAGTTCAATTTAATAAGATACAGATTTTCAACCTAAATTAAATCAATGATGAAATTCGATTATAATACAGACGGCAATTTAGAATAGGCTCAAATTATGTTGTTGTTTTTTCCTATAATATACTCATGTTCTTTAATCAGCAGTAATGAATGATGAACTGAACTAATCCTGTGGAAAATATTTTTAATTCTCATTCGCACAATATTGTGATCTGTTATTACGCCAATGCACATAATGTTTAGCATACATTTAAACCAAGAAAAAACATAAATGTGTTTCATGAAACAGACATTGATATTGTGATGAATCAAAATTATTCTTTTATCTTTTTGGCTTTTATT
>NW_008707910.1:157452-159101 GCF_000327385.1 Lottia gigantea | reverse complement strand
TGGTGGCAGAGGTGGGATAAGTGATATCTCAATTCTCAAACAAAATATTCGGTGGTTTCTGGAGGAACGCCTTGTGCTTGAATGACTAGACATACCTTACTTGACATGGACTTTACAAATATGTGTGACCCCACCCCTGTGTTGTGTCCATCTGATAACCAGCGATATGAAGCCAGTGCCTGTGCCCCAAACGATAGCCCCGGACCATCAAACCCTCCACGTACTGTTTCGTCTAAAGAGGCGCCGTCTAGTAACTTAGAAGCGACTATACTGCATCAGTTATCAACAGTAGTGGAACAATTGAAACTGCAAAGAAAGAGAATTGGCGAAATTGCAGCTACAAAAACATCGCCCGATTCTGTGAATAATATGTCTAATAGTGAATACAAATGGGGCAGGATACGTGGTAGGCGGAATCAGTGGTGACTTTGCTGCAAAATTATTCGGAAATGGAATTATATAGAAGTGAGGTGTTTGATGTGAAAACTTGCCTAAAACAAGGTGTGAGTGCGGGGGGTGGTTACAACATATCAAACAACGTTACGTTTGGGCCGAATTCTGGTGAATATAATTTCGTTCCTAGTGTAACATCTACACCGAATACTAGAGGTGACGTCTCCGGATCTGTGTACCGTAAACCTGTGAGGACGCCCCAAGCTTATGATGGTAGTACATCCTTCATGGACTACAGGTGCCATTTTCAACTTTGTGCTCAACTTAATAATTAGAGTGGAAATGAGATGGCTTTACATTTAGCCACAAGTTTAAAGGGCAGTGCCCAGAAAGTGTTGACGTCGTTAAAGGTGGAAGATCGTTTAATTTATTCAAAAGTTATCGGTGCTTTAGAAGACAGATTTTTACCCTAAAATCAGTGTCAATTATATAGAGCCCAATTGAAGGCCCGGAAAAGAAAACCAAAAGGAAGTCTGCCCGAACTTGGGGAAGCAGTAAAGCGTTTGGTGACAATGTCATATCCATCTGCTGATAGTGAATTACTTCAAATTTTAGCAAAGGATGCCTTTTGTGATGCTCTTTGTGACGATCGAGATATGGTGTGGCAGATTCAGAGAACCAGACCAACAAATGTTGAGGATGCTGTAAGGTTAGCCGTAGAGTTAGAGGCACACCGTTCCGCCTGTGACACTCAGCCAGGGAAAATCCGAAGTGTAGATACACCACCTGAGTTAGTTGAGCTACAAAATATGAAGAAGAAAATCAGTGATATGAACGCGTCATTAGAGAAGTTCAAAAGTGACCAACGAAAGATGAGTGTGGTAAATACAAAACAACCTGAGTATAAAAACCAATCTCCAGGTAATACCAATAATTATAACACCAGTAGAGGGGCGACAAATGGAAATGGAAGTGCCAGTTTTAGAAATCAGCGCTATGACCATAACAACAGGTGGCACCATGCTCGGTCGGGTCATGGTAGTCGTGCAAATAAAAGAGCCTTTGGCACCCCCAATGAAACTGGTCTTCACATAAAGAGTATCATACAATCAGTGAATGTAAATGCCCTTATTGATACTGGGGCTACAATAAGTTTCTTATCAAAGAAGTCCTTCGATTCTATTCCACGAAATAATCGACCAGAACTAAAATATGTGGCTGCTAGATATAGTACAGCGAACGACGGGCTTATGGCC
>NW_008707910.1:152585-157050 GCF_000327385.1 Lottia gigantea | reverse complement strand
GTTGAATGGTAATACATACGAAACTCATCTAGAAGAACCTATTGGTATATGTTAAGTATTAGTTAAGTATCGGGATGTAATGATGGAGCCCATTGAACGTCTGTATAAAGAAAAGCAAATCTTGTCGGCTAGAGCTATTTGTTATATAAATAATGATAACCCTTGGGTACCAGTGAGGTTATTCAATGCAAATGATTATGATGTCTTTGTTTATAAAAACACATCGGTTGGTGACTTAGTTCCAGTAAGAGTGGTTGAGACTGAGAGAGTATCCCAAACACCCAATATTTGCCCAGAGTTACCACCTCATGTTCTGGACTTGTGAGGAGTTGGATCGAGAGCAATCTAGGCAGATCGAGCACTTACTTACAAGACATCATGATCTGTTTGCCTCTTCGTCTGCAGATCTTGGAAAAACAGGACTTGTGAAACACACAATAAATGTTGGCCACGCTGAACCAATAAAGCAAAGACCCAGACGGGTGGCAATTCACCAAAGGATAGAGATGGATAAGATGGTAGAGGACATGATGGCCAATGAGATTTTGAACCATCAAGTGGGCCCTGGGCTAGTCCAGTGGTGTTAGTGAAGAAGTCTGAAGGAAGTTTGAGATTTTGTGTGGACTATAGGAAATTAAACTCTTTGACTGTTAAGGACGCATACCCCTTACCCTGTATTGATGAGACGTTGGATACACCGTCTGGTGTTCAGTGGCTGTCGACCATGGATTTAGAAAGTGGCTACTGGCAGATCGAGGTGGACCCAAGTGATCGACCAAAAACCTCGTTTACAACTTTTAAAGGCCTTTACTAGTTTAAAGTCATGCCCTTTGGTTTATGTAACGCACCAGGAACCTTTGAGAGGCTAATGGAATCTGTTCTTCAAGGATTGCAATGGGAAGTTTGTTTGGTGTATCTTGACGACATAATTATTTTTTCGAAAATAGTGTTTAACCGATTACGAGAGGCTGGTCTGAAACTGAAGGCTTCAAAGTGTTATTTGTTTCGTGATGAAGTGAAATATTTAGGACATGTTGTGTCAGCTGATGGGATCTCAAAAGATCCAGCCAAGATTCAATGTGTTAAAACCTGTAAAAGACCTATAAATTTAACCGAAGTGCACAGTTTTGTGGGGTTGTGTAGTTACTATCGGAGATTCATTCCACAATTTTCAGCTATAGCTAAACCTTTAAATAGACTCACTGAAAAGGGTAGAGAGTTTATTTGGGCAAAAGAGTGTGAGGAAGCCTTCAATACCCTTAAGCACAAACTTACTGAAAGTCCTGTTCTGGCGTATCCTGACCTAAACAAGCCTTTCATTGTGGATACTGATGCTAGTGGTTATGGAATTGGAGCTGTGGTGTTTTTGATGGAGTAGAACGTGTCATAGCTTATGGTAGTCGTTCCCTCACTAAAGCTGAGAGAAATTATTGTGTTACGCGTAAAGAACTTTTGGCCGTTGTGTACTTCGTGAAATACTTTAAGGCCTATCTCTATGGAAAATAATTTACTCTCAGAACAGATCATGGAGCATTAAGGTGGCTGTTAAACTTTAAAAATCCCGAAGGTCAGGTAGCACGTTGGATCGAACAGTTAGCCCAATTTAATTTTGAAGTTATACATAGAGCAGGCCGAGTACATAATAACGCCGATGCGTTGAGTCGAAGACCATGTGTTCAGTGTGGAGTTGGTGATGAAAATACAGAAGAATGTGACGGGTTAGTAGGACTTATAGGTATTGATACTAATGTCATAAGGAAGATGCAAGGAGATGAAAAAAGAGGTTGGTTCCATTAAGACCTGGGTTGAATCGAGAATTAAACCAAAGTGGAGAGATGTATCTCCCAAGAGCCCGTGTGTAAAGAAAGTTTTAACAAAGTGGGATTCCTTGTTAATTGAAGATGGAGTTCTGATCCTGGAGCAAACTAAGTTTGATGTTGTATTGAAACGTGTTGTGGTTCCAGAAAGCAGACAGAAAGAGGTTTTGCACCTTACACATGACTTGCCCACAGGAGCTCATCTTGGAATCAGTAAGACAGAGGAGAAAATTAAACAAGGTTATTACTGGCCAGGGTTGAAGCAGGATGTACAAGATTATATAAATTCGTGTAAATAATGTGCTGCGATAAAGATGAGGAAGAGAAAGGCACCATTGTCCTCCTATGCTGCAGGTGCGCCCTTTGAGAGGATTGCAATAGATATCGTTGGACGGATTGATCCACCCACGGAGAGCGGAAACCGTTATATTCTCGTTATCTGTGATTATTTTACTAAATTTGCTGATGCTTTCCCAATAAAAGATATTGAGGCAAGAACCGTGGCAACTACTCTAGTGGAAAAGTTTATCTTGTCTTTTGGAATTCCAAGACAAATTCATAGTGATCAAGGCACACAATTCGAAAGTTCCGTGTTCCAAGAAATGTGTCGTATGTTAGGAATTCATAAAACATTCGTCGTTCGTACAACAGAAGGGTGACCATTGGGATACGTATTTACCATATGTGATGTATGCCTACAGAACCAGTAAACACGACACCTCTGGTGTTACACCTAATTACGCCATGTTTGGAAGAGAGTTCAACACTCCGCTCGTACTTCAGTTTGGTCGCCCACCACAGACAGTAAAAGAGCAACATGTGTGGAATAAAACTTTAAGGGACAGGCTCATCTTTTGTCACCAATTTGTTCGTGACCAGATCCAGGTAGAGACTAAACGTCAGAAAAACTATTATGATCACAGGAATGGAAAAGACGATCTGAAATCAGGTGATAAAGTGTGGCTTTTTACACCAACATTGACGCCCAGTATTCCCAACAAATTCGCGAAACGATGGAAAGAACCATTTGAAGTTGTGCGAAAGCTCAGTGACATAACGTATGAGATTGAAGATGGTACCTTCTAGACGTAAACAGGTGGTTCATGTAGATGGGTTAAGTATATACAACCAACGTGACGAAGAATCTGACAGTGATGCACCATGTGAACCGATAGACGACTTCCTTGATAGTGACGACAATGTAGATGCCGATAGAGATGCGTCATGTGAACCGATAGATGACTCTCCTGACAGTGACTATTGTGATAGTAATGTGGGTGGCGATAATGCGGAATCGTTAAATGTCCAGGGTTTTGCTCCTGTAACCTCTAGGTATGAAAGAGTACGCCGACAACCTGCTTATCTCGACACATATGTAATGTGTGTTTCTTCTATTCCAAGGAAGTTGGGCGAGGATGATGAGAAGAAGAAGCATGATAATAGGAAGATGGGCGAGAGGAAGAAGGATGATGAGAAGAAGAAGGATGATGAGAGGAAGAAGGATGAGAAGAAGAAGGGTGGTGATAGGAAGAAGGACGAGAGGAAGAAGGACGTTGGGAAGAAGGATGATGAGAGGAGACAGGATTACCAGAATGATGACCAGGTTGTTGAGAAGAAGCTTGACAAGAAGGATGGTGCGAAAAAGAAGGATGATTACAAGACGAAGGATGATAGCGATATAGATGATGGGAAGAAGGCTAATAGAGAGATAGATGACGAGAAAAGGGTTGATGAAGATATAGATGGTGGGGATAAGGATGATAGTGATGGAGAAGATAAAAGATTTAGAATGGAAGATAAAGGTGGTTTGTTGAGGATGATAAGGCTGGACAAAGAGTTGGGTGGTGCGCCTAATCTTAATTTCTCTTTATATAGTGATATTAGTGAAGAGAGTAGTGCAGGTGGAGACTCTTTGGAAACGTCGGGTGATGGTGAGGAAGTAGAGGAGAAAGAAGGAGGGAAAGTGGATAGAGCTACAGAGACGAAAGTGGAGACAGGGGAAACGGGGACGCAGTGTTGTATGGTGAGGTATAAGAAGATTGTGGAAGTAGAGAGTATGACGGAGGATGGGGAGAGCAGGACAGTGAGAGTAGAGACGGATTTTCTCGCTATATAAACACAAGCAGACGAATGATTCTTCAGAAAGAAAGAGAGAAAGAGATTGTGCTCTCAGCAGGTTAGAAATCTTTCTCTATGAGCTATACCCCGAAGGTCCCATGTGACTAGCTTTATCGGCGGTACCTCATTACCCAATTTTTATCGGGCGGTCCTTTGTGATTATTCTTACCGGTGTTAATTCTTTTATTCGGCATTTTCTGAATGATCCTTTGTGATTTGTGTTGTTCCAGTATAATTTAGTGCTTGTGTGGTATTTTTAACGTGTGTGCCACCCCAAATATTTTGGGCTATTGTGCATTGTTTTTATTATACGTGATTGTGATTTTGTGCCACTTTGTGAATATGACAGTGCTTTGGTTCGTGGTTCCTATTTTAGACCAATTCAATTTGTGTATAGGACTGTGCTATGTGATTCATGTTATGCAATTTGTGTCTCGTAGCAGCGCCCATTTATTTTTATTAACACCATTTTTCATAAAGTGTATTGTTGTATTTGAATGTAGATAATTGATATTTTCATATATAAAGTT
>NW_008707910.1:138613-152535 GCF_000327385.1 Lottia gigantea | reverse complement strand
GATCGAGAATTAAACCAAAGTGGAGAGATGTATCTCCCAAGAGCCCGTGTGTAAAGAAAGTTTTAACAAAGTGGGATTCCTTGGTAATTGAAGATGGAGTTCTGATCCTGGAGCAAACTAAGTTTGATGTTGTATTGAAACGTGTTGTGGTTCCAGAAAGCAGACAGAAAGAGGTTTTGCACCTTACACATGACTTCCCACAGGAGCTCATCTTGGAATCAGTAAGACAGAGGAGAAAATTAAACAAGGTTATTACTGGCCAGGGTTGAAGCAGGATGTACAAGATTATATAAATTCGTGTAAACAATGTGCTGCGATAAAGATGAGGAAGAGAAAGGCACCATTGTCCTCCTATGCTGCAGGTGCGCCCTTGGAGAGGATTGCGATAGATATCGTTGGACGGATTGATCCACCCACGGAGAGCGGAAACCGTTATATTCTCGTTATCTGTGATTATTTTACTAAATTTGCTGATGCTTTCCCAATAAAAGATATTGAGGCAAGAACCGTGGCAACTACTCTAGTGGAAAAGTTTATCTTGTCTTTTGGAATTCCAAGACAAATTCATAGTGATCAAGGCACACAATTCGAAAGTTCCGTGTTCCAAGAAATGTGTCGTATGTTAGGAATTTATAAAACAACTCCGTACCGTCCCCAGTCCAACGGTCAGGTGGAACGGAATAACAGAACCATTAAAAGCATGTTGTCATCGTTCGTACAACAGAAGGGTGACCATTGGGATACGTATTTACCATATGTGATGTATGCCTACAGAACCAGTAAACACGACACCTCTGGTGTTACACCTAATTACGCCATGTTTGGAAGAGAGTTCAACACTCCGCTCGATCTTCAGTTTGGTCGTCCACCACAGTCAGTAATAGAGCAACATGTGTGGAATAAAACTTTAAGGGACAGGCTCATCTTTTGTCACCAATTTGTTCGTGACCAGATCCAGGTGGAGACTAAACGTCAGAAAAACTATTATGATCACAGGAATGGAAATCAGGTGATAAAGTATGGCTGTTTACACCAACATTGACGCCCGGTATCCCCAACAAATTCGCGAAACGATGGAAAGGACCATTTGAAGTTGTGCGAAAGCTCAGTGACATAACGTATGAGATTGAAGATGGTACCTCTAGACGTAAACAGGTGGTTCATGTAGATCGGTTAAGAATATACAACCAACGTGACGAAGAATCTGACAGTGATGCACCATGTGAACCGATAGACGACTTCCTTGACAGTGACGACAATGTAGATGCCGATAGAGATGCGTCATGTGAACCGATAGATGACTCTCCTGACAGTGACTATTGTGATACTAATGTGGGTGGCGATAATGCGGAATCGTTAAATGTCCAGGGTTTTGCTCCTGTAACCTCTAGGTATGGAAGAGTACGCCGACAACCTGCTTATCTCGACGCATATGTAATGTGTGTTTCTTCTATTCCAAGGAAGATGGGCGAGAGGAAGAAGGATGATGAGAAAAAGAAGCATGATAATAGGAAGATGGGCGAGAGGAAGAAGGATGATGAGAAGAAGAAGGATGATGAGAGGAAGAAGGATGATGAGAAGAAGGATAATGAGAAGAAGGATGATGAGAGGAAGAAGGATGATGAGAAGAAAATGGATGATGAGAAGAAGAAGGATGAGAAGAAGAAGCATGGTGATAGGAAGATGGGCGAGAGGAAGAAGGATGATGAAAAGAAGAAGGATGGTGAGAGGAAGAAGGATGAGAAGAAGGGTGGTGATAGGAAGAAGGACGAGAAGAAGAAGGACGTTGGGAAGAAGGATGGTGAGAGGGAGAAGGACCAGAGGAAGAAGGATGATGATAGGAGACAGGATTACCAGCATGATGACCAG
This sequence comes from Lottia gigantea, assembly GCF_000327385.1. Taxonomy (NCBI): domain Eukaryota; kingdom Metazoa; phylum Mollusca; class Gastropoda; family Lottiidae; genus Lottia; species Lottia gigantea. The sequence continues at coordinate 150,666 of NW_008707910.1, read as the reverse complement.
ATTGTTGAGAAGAAGGTTGACAAGAAGGATGGTGCGAAAAAGAAGGATGATTACAAGACGGAGGATGATAGCGATATAGATGATGGGAAGAAGGCTAATAGAGAGATAGATGACGAGAAAAGGGTTGATGAAGATATAGATGATGGGAAGAAGGCTAATAGAGAAATAGATGGTGGGGATAAGGATGATAGTGATGGAGAAGATAAAAGATTTAGAATGGAATGGAATGGTGGTTTGTTGAGGATGATAAGGCTGGACAAAGAGTTGGGTGGTGCGCCTAATCTTAATTTCTCTTTATATAGTGATATTAGTGAAGAGAGTAGTGCAGGTGGAGACTCTTTGGAAACGTCGGGTGATGGTGAGGAAGTAGAGGAGAAAGAAGGAGGGAAAGTGGATAGAGCTACAGAGACGGAAGTGGAGACAACGGAAACGGGGACGCAGTGTTGTATGGTGAGGTATAAGAAGATTGTGGAGGTAGAGAGTATGACGGAGGATGGAGAGAGGAGGACAGTGAGAGTAGAGACGGATTGGGAGGTAGAGATTGGCGAGCAATTGTTGTTGTAGAGGCTAGGCCTATTCATTTTGTTTTGTTTTTATTCTATTGTTATTTCACTTTGTGCAATGCGGGACGCATTGGACGGAGGCGTGGGTAATGTGATGAATCAAAATTATTTCTTTTATCTTTTTGGCTTTTATTTACTTTGCAAAATTTAATTAACCTTTGGCTTACTTCTCACATTGCTCCCGTCTTCGTCCCTTATTTACTTTTCTTGTTTATATCATTATCCTTATTTATTTTTATCATTTGGACATATTCATTATTAAATCCGTAATTTTTATTATTGTCACGTAATTTCACGCTGCTGCGAGATAACGGTTACCTGTGATCTCGCGAGATTTTCTCGCTATATAAACACAAGCAAACGATTCTTCAGAAACAAAGAGAGAAAGAGAGTGTGCTCTCAGCAGGTTAGAAATCGTTCTCTATGAGCTCTACCCCGAAGGTCCCATGTGACTAGCTTTATCGGCGGTATCTCATTTTTGCGTGATTCTGGGGCTGTATAGCAAAACCCCAACCCCAGATTAATAAATCCAGTTACACGCTACATAAATAAATAAATGGTCTAATCTTCGATGCCTCGTATTGTAGTAGTATTGCTGTAAAAAAATCCTGGATTGCAATCAATCCAAATACATGAGTTTTTCCGCTTCTTCCTTCCAGGAACAGATACGTCATTTCTTTTGACCATTCTTACTTTAGTCTTAGAAACGGGAATATTTAACTAAGCCAATCAGTAATAGTGTTCACAACTCGAAATTTGAGCATTGATATCCACCCGAGCCTTATTCGCGTTTGAATGTTAAAATGACGACTCTTCATTTTAAGATACTCTTTGATATATAGAAAAGACATATAGAAATAGTGAGTTAAATTCCTAGTTTGAATTACGATTTACGTACATGTCGTGTACTTCTGAAGACTATTTACTTATATTCAAGACTAAAAACAACCCTCCAATATGGGGTTCAAGATCAAGGGGTTGCACGCTTGGTCGCTAACCCAGGGGTTTTATTTCGATTTGCCCTTCATTTTCATGTAGGTCTGAAAGGATTTAAACAGAAATAAGTCATTATTTGCACAGTTTTTGTCATTTCCGTGACTCGGTGTATGCTGTTTTTAAAATGGGGTTGATTCAGTAGGCGTGGGCATTATCAACAATGCTTTGGGCTTTTTTTTGTGATTCAGTCAAGTTCTGTACTTGCTTGTTGATGCCCTACCGTTCAGATTCGCCAATACACCAAGATCGTGCAGTACACGTTGAGATTTTTCGACAGTGACCAGAGAAGAAGGTGGTCCTTTTTCAGCAACTTATCGGGTTATTGAGAACCGAATGATTCGATTTAACAGATCAGTCAAGTGTACAGTTGATTTACATTACTGATGGTATGGATGTAGTAAAAACTTCTGATTCTGAAAATTGTTTTTATTGAATAGTAATTGAATCTAGCCGCATTTTCATCTGACCTTTGTCTAACCATTATAATTGAATTTCGCGTCTCGAATCAAAATATGAGAAAAGGGTCTGTCTAAAAATACACTATATTCTGACACCTTGTTCTCGGCTTTAACACTCGAGGTCACGTTATCGACTAATTACTTGCTTGAAATTCAATTATATTTCAGTGAAATCTTGTGAAAAATTAATCTCATGTCTTTTCCAACCCAGACCTCTTGTCACCTTCTTTCTGGTCAATAGCGAAATTCCTTTGCTGCCTCTAACAATCTTCGATGACATGATTCATCCATGTTAGAAGTACATGTACTATTGTACTGAACGTAACAATAGTATTTTTGCATGGCAACTAGTTGGAAAAATCTATGCTCACCTTTTTCGAACACCCGATGCCACTTTGAAATTGGGTTTGGCAACAATAGAAAAATAACATAGACATGCACTGAACAAAAGACTTTAATAGTCCCGTAAGTTGAAATATTCTAAGCTCACTTTACTCGAACACCTCATGTCATTCTGTGATTGGATACAGAAATGAAAGATTTCATTGGAAGATGATTTTGAGTAACAGCTTTACAACAAAGGTAGAATTCTACCAGCTACAATCCAATAGAAAATACATGTATTGAACTGTGCTGCCGATGAGGACCTGGAGTTTGGGATTTACTGGATTTGCAAAGACTGCTAGCAGTTACTGACTTAGTAATTACTGGTGGCAACTGAGATAAGTATCTAGATTTAGTCGACCCGAGTGTCTCCGAGTTTGCCATGAGTTTACCTTCGGATTTTTCAACCCGGTCAGTGATGCAGGTAAGAGGGGCTGAAATGGAAAAAGCGTCTAGTCGTTCGGATGGGACAATAAACCGAGGCCCCGTGTGCTACAGGCTGTGCACGTTAAAGATCCCTCGACAGTTGGAAAGAGCAGGCTAATGCCGCTGCCCTGGCAAACTTTCCCTCATCGCACTCTGCATGGCGTTGTCCGTCTTCATTAGCCCACATGGTGCAGAAAAGTAGGACGTAAAACTCCATTCATTTAATTTTTTTTGCCATGAGTTGCCCGTTGTACTTTCATAAAATAAGACCCGAACAGAGCGATCAGAGGGACCATTCTCGTGCAAAAAAGATACGAAACTGGCTCTCGGCGATCGTTTTGATGCGAAATCACCGTGCTCTCGAGAGAAAGACATGTTCTATATTAAATGCGGACGAGTCTACGAATAATTAAAGAAGGAGCTGATTTATTGTAAACAAATCGGGTGCATGCTAGCTAATTATCTTTCTTTTATGCCGTACTCACATCTATATAATAATATAAGACGTTATTTCCCGAGAGGGACAAGTCAGCTGTTTATTCCAGCCAAAATCAATAAAATTCCATCAGTTAAATTTTCAAAATTTGTGCTGTATATTCCATATGATTTCGATTTCGAATTTCTTAATGAAATGACGCTTGGCCGCTCACGTATCCAACGATTTTTGATTGGCATCGAACAAGATAGTATTATATTAAATGTCTATCAAGATACTTGAAATTCTAAATATATTTTAATATAATATATGTCATTGGTGCAATGTATTAAATGTTGATGGACAAGACATTTTAAAATGAGAAAATATGAGTGACCGGATACAATGTATTTATAAAGTTTTCATCATTTAAAATTTCAATTTATTCATAAATTAAACATGTCACTTTCGAAAAATAGTCATATGAGGCGACACATGTGATATTATCAATGGTTAATGAAAAGCATATTAAGGGAAGTAACTAAAATTTTAAAATGTTCAGTATGTTTATATGTAAAAATTTTGTAAAGTTTTCGACACTTTGGAATTTATAATAATTTCTACAAAATCATGTCAAAAAAATAAATTTGTGTTCGGTGATGTCGACCATAGAACTATTCTACTGAAACTTCACTTTAGAGAATACATCCGACATTGTTTTGCGGTCCCAGTTTATGTAGGATTACGCAGAGTATACTGTATATTGTATTTAAATGAAATCGTTATTAGATAAGTACGAGCGAATTGGCATCGCTGTACCGACAAAGGTACTCTCATCGCACACGGCAAGCTTGTCGCTGCAATAGTTAGCAAGTATAACAATATTATACTGGTGCATAGTAGGAAGTAACGCACGAGTTTATTTCAATTCCACAAAATTGTGGTTTTGATAGGTATATGTCCTAGTGATTGGAAGTCTATCAGTATAGAATGTTTAATGGACTATTAGATCTGGAGGGACGATATTATTCAAACTATTTCACATTTATCTAATGACAAATTTCACCACGTCTACTGAACTTATCGCCTCAACGGTATAGTAAATTGAAACATAAATTGTCTAGCCAAGGGATAGAACAATATGGCAATGAAACATAAAATGAAGTAATTTAGACTTTATGGCAGCTGTCTTTAAAATGCCTTTTATGTAATTGGAAGTTTTGTAAACGAACCAACTTAAGAGCTGTAACCATATATTATACAAATGAGGAAGATACCCCATGCCAAATTTGTCAAAAAATATAAATAAATCTAGATAAAAAAGAAAATTTGTAAAAATATGATACCTGCTAATCACACCCTATTGCATTTTGGTTGGATTGTGCGCCAGCGAATACAGCCAGTCATAGCCCTCGGACAGACTGTAAACATGAAAAAATGTATTCTTGTATTACGGAATGCAGCATTTTGGATGGATTGTACGCCAGCGAATACAGCCACTCATAGCCCCCCTCGATAGACAGACTGTACACATCATAAAATGTATTCTTGTATTACGGAATGCAGCATTTTGGATGGATTGTACGCCAGCGAATACAGTAAACATTATTATATATTTCTTACAAACTTTCTGTCGAAGACTCGCACGTACAATCTAACCATATCACTTCCGTGATAAAAGAAAGGTGGTTATTGCAAGCAAGGTATAAGACGAAGTTCGTAATAAATTGACATTGTGGAGACTTGTCTATGTCTCCATTCTGTGACCATAAGCACAGAATTACAAGCTATTACATACCAATTATAAATACGTGATTGTCGTGTCGTAGTAACCCCTACTATAACAATTTTAAGTACATTAATATGTTATTGCGACATTGATCATAAAATTTTATGCACCAATATTCTTTTCTTATTATTTTGCCCCCTTTCACCTTGGCGTGATTGAACTTGATTATTGCGTAAGACATTAAAGATGTCGAACATGACAAGGGTTTGAATGTGTTGTTGACTATAGCTGCACTTCTTTATGACAGGAAATTTTTGAGGTTGCGCGCAGTAACTTGAAATTATGCTAAATACAGTTCTCTATTGCCTTTTGTACAGTTTCTTGTACTTATTTACAATATGAATATAAGATTTCAAGTGATGTTATGTGCGGGCGAAGCATAATTTGAGGAATGCTGGACCATAGAATGACTCGAGGGTTGGTTGTAAGGAATTCACATCCATATAATCAATCAACCAAAGTAAACTGCACTTGAAATAATATTATTATGACATACCAAAGTATGTTATATGCGGAAGAAGCACAATTTAGGAGATCCGATACCTTAGAAGGACAGGAAGGTGGTAAGGCATTCACAACCATGTTATCAAACAAGTTAACTTAAAACATGCCATATGCAAGTATGTATGTCATATCAAAGGTGGCATATCTTTAAGGGTCGTTATATGAAGAGGCATATTTCAGGGAGGCAGCAAGACATCTACATCCTGGTTAAGGAAAGGTCACATGAGCTTTTTATCTCGCCCGATCGCAACCGACATGAAAATTGATCAAAATGGCTGCCATCGCAATTTCATACCGATGAAATGATCGACGGAAGAATTACACAGAATGGTGTACGCAGCCTGTGCCCCTTTTTGAACGGACGTAAATTCGCTGTTGATTTTAATGATCGTGATTGGGTAAAATACTACGCTCGTCAGGACTGATCAGTATCAACCAAAGTCAACTTCTTTACCTGTAGTAAAGATCGGAAACAAACTGCTGTAGAATAACCTACACCCACATTGGTCTGGGTATCGATTTTAATTACTTGGATTGGACATCATATATCAATTACTTGACCGTTTTAACTTGAACAATGTATTTAGATTGTCAGTAATCGGAAAGTACTGGGGCTAAAGTTGACTTGAAATAATTATATATCTTGATAGAATACCAAATTAAGGATTTAATATGTCGGGAAATGACAAGCCCATCTTCTGTATGCTGTATATTTAATACGACCATACATACTTAGTCAATCACCAGTCACGGAAAGTCTGACATATTATTAGTGAAAGCGTTATAGATAATTGTATCTCGTCAAAGGGATGTAGTCCTTTAAAGTCGTTGAAATATTTACTCAACAGGCGTATATACATGTAGTTCGGGTATCTGTTGAATATTTCAGAATTTGACATATATCATATATTATACGACTGCATATTCCTTTAAAGTCATTCCAAAGTTACTTAGTTTACCAACTAATAGAGCTTCCTGTAGCGCTTGAAAGGGTGTCCGCCGAATTTATGGGAGTCAAAGGTAAAACAAAGTTCAAATGGGGAAAGAGGGTTCTTGTGACCCCTTTGTTCCTGTGTGCGGATGAAAATGAGCGAATGATAAATTTTTCACAATTATGGATTCCCGGTGATGCTAATTCTTTATCGTGACATAGTAAAAAAAATCGTAGTTTGAATGAAATTGAGATTGCAGGAGAATTCTACAAAAGTTTTTATACATTAAAAATCAGTTATGGGCACCATTCCAACAAACTTGTTTCTCATGTTCCCATGGATGTTACATTATTAGAAATACATGTATTAAACTATTACTAAGTCTTGATGATTCAAGTTCTGTTTTGAAATTTCTATATGGCTCTACAATTGATGTATTGAGCACTATTTTAACAGTGGTATTTCTATAAGGCTCTACAATTGATGTATTGAGCACTATTTTAAAGGTGGTATTTCTGTATGGCTCTACAATTGGTGTATTGAGCACTATTTAAACAACGGTATTTCTATATCGCTTTACAATTCTACAATTGATGTATTGAGCACTATTTAAACAGTGGTATTTCTATATGTCTCTACAATTGATATATTGGGCACTATTTTAAAAGTGATATTTCTATATCGCTCTACAATTGATATATTGAGCACTATTTTAACAGTGGTATTTCTATATGGCTCTACAATTGATGTATTGATCACTATTTTAAAGGTGGTATTTCTGTATGGCTCTACAATTGGTGTATTGAGCACTATTTAAACAGTGGTATTTCTATATGTCTCTACAATTGATGTATTGGGCACTATTTTAAAAGTGATATTTCTATATCGCTCTACAATTGATATACTGAGCACTATTTTAACAGTGAAAATATTTTATTATTGTTACATTGTCAAGTATTTTCGAACTCTTTTCGTATGTTTTATTATAAATTTTCAACTTAGAACAGTTTCATCATATCATCGAAAATAATCTTACAGATCTGCCAACATCAGACTGGTACAACCAGTAGATATTCCGAAAACACCAGATAATGGGAGAGAACTGAAAAAAATTACATAATATTTTAAAGGGATATCAAATCTTTTTTTTTAAATAAGTTGGATAAAGTGAGCAAATAAAGGAGTTTAAAAATTCCATGGCAATTTGGATAGATTCGCCATTTTCGAGAGGTTGTTTTGGGTCTTTAATGTTTGTAAAAAGTCTTCATAACAGCAAGGAAATCGTTTAACTCCTTCAAAAATATCTTAAACTAGGAATTTATTTTCTATTTCTATAGATATATTTCTTGTATATGACAGAATCTCAAGAAAAGGATAGTCGTCTTTTTAATTTTCAAATGCCGATGTTTCTGGACACACATGGATTTCAAATTTCGACGGTGAGTTGTGAACACATTGTTATTGATGACATTAAAAAATGCTTAAAAAAAGTTTCTAAAGTACGATTCGTCAAATGGATGGCGATCCTGTCACTTTTAGCAGTTGAGGCTTTTTCTCAGTTTATTTGTCAATATTGATATAGACCTAGCTCTAACATTAACATTACAATATCAAAAATACTCTTTCACTCCAAAACTCAATCAAATAAGGAAGTTTTTGAAGTGTTTGATTTAAAACGCTTGGCGTAACATCAATAAATGTAAGCAAGTGTAAACACTTCAAACATAGTGATTGTCTTCAACTTTTTCTTTCTATTACCCGTTTCAGATCATTGATAATATTGCATTAATTCCTTTGTACTATAATCCTGACTTTTTCGTGATTTTCTCTTTTGTTTTCCCTGTAAGGTTTTTCATATCGGGGAATGTAGCCTGACTAAATAGAACGACTTAAATTACAAAGTTTAATTGAAAAGCCATTATCCTTAGGTTTTCCCATGGTGGGGACATTGATATGTCACAGCTAGTCACAGGCCTTGCAAAATAAAAACTATCCAACTACAATATATACAACATCTCATATGATGGCTGCACTAAACACAGCCTAAATTAACATTGTCTAGGAGTATTCAGAGAATTATTACTATCAAACTATGAGAACGTGCCTGGTATCCAATCATAGATACGCTCTCGATAATTGAGGACATCATATTCATGCTGATTCAATTTGGGGACACACACAAAAACAGGTTGAAAACCACTGCACTAGTCAAATCAAACGCAATCCGATCAAACTAATTTATGCAGAAAAATGAATCACTTGAATTTTTTTTTTCAATTTTTCGGATTAGAAGGTCATATTACTCTTTTTTTTACATCAATTCTAATTTAGTTTTGTAAGAGAATATAATACTCGTATGAAATTGATAATGTTTACCTTCTTATGCTTTTGTAATGTTGTTGGGTTTTCCCTTCAGTAATTCGACCAGATGTAATGAGTAACACAGTAGATTAAACATAGGATCCCGGGCAACAAATTTAAATTCAAGTAGAATTATCTGCATCTAGTATGACTTTGATTCAAGTGACTCGATCTAATCTTTCTCAGTGCATCCAAGGCATCAAAAAACAAACACGAAACAATGTGCTTTATTATAAAAGAAAATAGTGAATAAGTCATAAAAAGGTTTTTCTTAATTTTGTAAATTTATTGGGGCACTCCACACTGTAGCTATACGGGACAGGTTGAACCAGGTTCAACATCTTGTTGAAGAAGGTGGTAACAAGTTGAGATGCCTCTTTCAGTATGACTAATCCAGTGTTCGGTTCAAACCTTGTACTACACAAGTCATTTGGCATATGATTATTTTATTGCGAAATTTGTTTTTCATAATATATTAAAAAAGATATACATGTATCACTTTTGACCCAAGAAATTATAAACGTACAAGCTCGTTTGAAGCTTAGCAGAATCGGGTACATGCTCGAAAAAAATTCATAATGTTACGTTTCATGTGCTTTTATTCACATCTAGACCTCATTCTACATTTTTATAGCATTCAAAATAAGAGATAATTTGACAACGTGACATACCCATTCAATTGCAAATTGCAAGTGTATTTTGCACGAAAGAAGACTCAATAACAAATAAACCATGAAAAGAAAATTGACAACTAAATAAAACTTTCGAAATATACAAACTGTGCATTAAAATACATTTTCGGAGAAATTTAAATCCGGTATAAGTAGGTTAAAGGGGTATTCCGCTTTTTTGTAAAAAAACATCGTACATTATACCTAAAAATATTTCTAAAATATGATATATATACCTATGTATCATCTTGATCAAACTAGTTTTGTTTTAAAAGGGTTAATTAACATGGGAGAGTACTAATTGTTAATTAAGCAGTAGTTTTTGGTATGTGGCTTTATAATGGCACGATATTATTAGATAAAATCTTTAGAATATGTAGGAGATATATTTATCTACAATTAGACGTTAATTTACTCAAATCCGTACAGTAATTTTCTAACAGCTTCCAAAAACTATAACGAAATTGAAAACCTTACATAATGTTTTTAGATATTTCTGGCGTTAAAAAACTAATGGCTGGATTTGTTTTAGTTGAAACTTTCAGATACGCTAAAGGGCACATTTCTCTAGATGTTGGTGTATAGTTTTCACAAATTTGAGCAAAAAGCAAAAAAATGACCTACAAAAAAGCAGAATGTCCCTTAAACTCTGATACGCTTGAAAAAGTATGCAACATTTCATCAAGCATCGTTAATTTAATAATAGCGCTGTTATACGCCCTAAATGGAAATTTAAACATGGGAGATCCGGGTAGATTTGAGTACAAAGGAAATATTTTACCTTAAAGAAACGTAACCAAGATATTTCAACATAATAAAATTTTGCAATGTTTTCCATCAAAAATATAACAAGAAAAATCAATTAGAATATTTGAATAAATACGTTATGAACAAGATGTAACAAATTCGATGCTTTTCTCAAAAAGACAGTTAATGTTTTGAATTAAGGACATTGTAAACATTGAGTCAAGCAATTTATCATGACGGAAATTCTTTGAGATAGCAGTCAGTTCGACTTGCAGTGAAAAACAAAATAAAAAGTATTTTATACACATATTTCTAATGTATTTTACAAGTTAAATACGCTTCTAGATCAGTGGCAGTGCTAGTGAGTGTATGTGAGGGGGTCATTTTTCTTCCAAAAATTTAATTTGTACCCCCAACTTATACCTCGGAAATTTCAAAATATCATTTTCATACTTTTTCACTGTAAATTTCAATTCAATTTAAAAACAAATTCTGTGAGCGAACCTTTTCAGACCAACAATAAGAGGAATTTTGCACCGAGGGAATTGGAAAAGTATTGCCCAGTTTCAGGAAGCTTGCACAACCACCGGCTTTTAGTGTGTCTTGTTCGATTTGGTCATAAATTGTTTTTTGTTTATTGTCCTTATTGCCTATCCTTGACATTGAACGATATTTATTTTCGCATTTTTCATTTGTCCACTGGAACGCAACTTGAATAACAATTTTTAATTCTATGAAATTGAAATCTAAAATTACAAGGGAAAGACCCTTATTTCTCCCCTAAATTTTCTAATTTATACTAAACGAGCGCTGAATAATAATTTGTATAGCTTAAAAAAGAAATTAAAATAAATATTAAATTCCAAAAGAAAAACAACCTTGTTTGTCCCTCTCATTTTTATCTACAAAAATAATTCAAATATAAGTGTAACAAAACGAATGCCATTCGATACTGAGATCTACTTTACATACGCCCACAATGTAACGTGGACGAATATTGTCACCGCAATTAAAGTTTGCTATAATGCACATTGTTTATTAACACACTGTATATTAAGGCATTGTTTATTAACACACTGTTTGTTAACACATTGTTTATCAACACGTTGTTTATCAACACATTGTTTATCATCACATTCTTATTAAAACAATGTTTATTAACACATTCTTATTAACACATTGTTTATCAACACGATGTTTATCAACACACTGTTTATCAACACATTGTTTATTAACGAGCGCGTAACGAGTTTATTGTTAATAAACAATGTGTTAATAAGAATGTGTTTATAAACAATGTGTTAATAAGAATGTTTTTATAAACAATGCGTTAATAAACAATGTGTTGATAAACAGTGTGTTGATAAAAAAATAAATGTATGTTGATAAACAATGTGTTAATAAACAATGTGTTAATAAGAATGTGTTTATAAACAATGCGTTAATAAACAATGTGTTGATAAACAATGTGTTGATGAAAAATAAATGTATGTTGATAAACAATGTGTTAATAAACAATTTGTTGATACACAATGTTTTAATAAACAATGCGTTAATATACAGTGTGTTAATAAACAATGTGTTGATAAACAGTGTGTTAATAAGGAACGTGTTGATAAACAACGTGTTGATAAACAATGTGTTAATAAGAATGTGTTAATAAACAGTGTGTTAATAAACAATGCGTTAATAAACAATGTGTTTATAAACAGTTGTTTATCAACTGCATTGTTTATCAACACATTGTTGATATAGACATTAATGAAATTTACAAAAAATTGAAAATCTGCCACAGACTTCTTACTTG
>NW_008707910.1:127316-138563 GCF_000327385.1 Lottia gigantea | reverse complement strand
AAAATAAATGTATGTTGATAAACAATGTGTTAATAAACAATGTGTTAATAAGAATGTGTTTATAAACAATGCGTTAATAAACTTAGTCGGACGGATGGAGCAATACACCGAGACACCATATGTTCGAAATTGAAATTGAAATGTAGGCTAATGTAGTTGTCCTGTCGAAATTTTTTCTCATTGCAAACTGGTATTGCCCGTCCCCATTAACCCAAAACAGAGGAAAATTATAAAAAATTCCCATTTTATTACCATAATTAAAGTTATATTACCAAAACTAACCGAAATCGTTGACTGGATACATTAAGACTACATGCATAAAGTAATAAAGAAATATTAAGCATTTTTTGTATTTGCTTGTAATGAAAATTTGCACTTGTCTGAAATGATTCAGTCTTGCTATCAGTGAATTCAAGTTATACACCCCACCCTCTGACTCGACTAAAAGTGATAGGCTCTCCATCCGTTCGAACAATCGTACGTTAGGGTCATAATTTGATTTTCATACATTTCAAAATAATGAATATGTCCCTTTAAATAAGTCAACACTGGCATCTTTAACTTGGCATCTTTAACGCACTAAAATGGCACATATATTTATACGGATCTTCCCTATGTAGTGCAATACATAATACATGTATATGAAATGTGTACTTATTTCTTGTATCATCCAAGCAACTAAACACCCTACTTCACAACTAGGTTACGCCCTTGAAAAGTTTACATAGATTTCAATAACAATCAAATTAATGTTTCAAGGACACCTAATATACAATTTTCTTGTAATTTACTTTCCCCTTTTACACATTAAATTTTTGATAAAAGTTATTTGATCTTTGTGTCCCATGTCTACAATTTTAATTAAAAACGCGATAGAATTTCGTAAGATATATTAAAAAGGAAGGATCAGAAGGCAACGAGATAAGAATGAAAGATATTTTTCACAGACCTCCGAATTTTCAAAGGGAGCCACGGTGGCTTGCTCGCTAACCTAAAGGACCAGGGTTCAATTCCGTCATGGGTCTAGAAAATATGTCCTGTTTTTTCAACCAGGTTTCTCTTTGTGAGTGATGTAGGTAAGAGGGTCTGGGGGGTTGCGGGGCTGCTAGAAAAATGGTTTTGATGCTTCAGTCAGTTTTTTCCACTATTTGTACGTTCATTCTCGGGAGGTTATATACTTATATACAGGATTTATAATATCAAAACAGTTTGATATCTGTCGCCGATCGTTTATCGCCTGCAAGACAGAGCGTCATCATCTAATCAGATTCATTTTCCTGTCAATTGCTTGAAAATGACCGAATAGAGATTTTATATCTCCCCGTGTGCCCTTAGCCGGTCGGCGAAGCTCATGACAAGACTCTTGTTGGCGACATGAATCACCAACCAAGGCCGTTATTTTTAATAGCAGTCCTCGTTATGTTTTGGACTAAAGCTAACAAATTGTAGACCGATATTACAAGCTCGGTAGGGAGTCTTTTGCAGCTCAGCCTATTGTATAACAAAAGAAAGAAAAATAATAACATAATGTTAGCTCCCAAAAATGCAAGGGCCCGGGTATACCGAAAGATTGCTTAATAACCTATAGAAAGCGATCAACAAAAGCACATTTTTGAGAAAATTTCCTGTTTTGAATGTGTCCAAATCATGATCAGTTTACTAAGCCTAATCTGAAAGGAAAAAAAAATAATCTATTTTTAAAAGTAATCGTTTTTATTCAAATGGTGATTTCTAAGAACCCCCAAATTTTCCACTGACCCCTTTGAGCATAACGATGGGGTCAAGTGTCATTTTCTTCTAAAGTATAAATAGCAGAGGTTGGGCTTTTTCTTCATTCCAAGGTTGAGATCGAAGTTGTCGATATCGAAGAACTTCTCTTCTCATTGCTATGTCACCACCCCAAGCTGATTTACAGACGAAACCAGACCCATACCTCATAGATCAGGTACTATAATATTTTCTTAATTATTACACCTAGGTTCAGCAGGATTTTTAATGGATATTTTAGGATTCCATAGGAGATTTTTTGATAACCATGTGATTATTTGAATAAATTAACTTTGTTATATAAAATAAAAAAGATTTTGATTGTTTTAATGAAACTAATTCTGATTATTTCAGAGAAATCTAGGGAAATAATTTCAATTAAAGGAATGTCTATTATTTCATTACAAACTTTGATTATTTCATTAAACAAACTTTGATTATTTCATTAAACAAACTTTGATTATTTCATTAAACAAACTTTGATTATTTCAATAAACAAACTTTGATTATTTTATTAAACAAACTTTGATTATTCAATAAAAAACTTTGATTATTTTATTAAACAAACTTTGATTATTTCATTAAAACAAACTTTGATTATTTTATTAAACAAACTTTGATTATTTCATTAAACAAACTTTGATTATTTTATTAAACAAACGTTGATTATTTCAATAAACAAACGTTGATTATTTCATTAAACAAACTTTGATTATTTCATTAAACAAACTTTGATTATTTTATCAAACAAACTTTGATTATTTTATTAAACAAACTTTGATTATTTTATTAAACAAACTTTGATTATTTATTAAACAAACTTTGATTATTTTATCAAACAAACTTTGATTATTTTATTAAACAAACTTTGATTATTTCATTAAACAAACTTTGATTATTTCATTAAACAAACTGTGATTATTTCATTAAACAAACTGTGATTATTTTATTAAACAAACTTTGATTATTTTATTAAACAAACTTTGATTATTTTATTAAACAAACTGTGATTATTTTAATAAACAAACTTTGATTATTTCATTAAACAAACTGTGATTATTTCATTAAACAAACTTTGATTATTTTATTAAACAAACTTTGATTATTTCATTAAACAAACTTTGATTATTTTATTAAACAAACTTTGATTATTTTATGAACAAACTTTGATTATTTCATTAAACAAACTTTGATTATTTTATGAACAAACTTTGATTATTTCATTAAACAAACTTTGATTATTTTATTAAACAAACTTTGATTATTTCATTAAACAAACTGTGATTATTTCATTAATATACACTTACACCTTTTTCGTAACTTCAGGTTTCAGAATCCAGAATGGCTTCAGAGAAAAGTACCAAAAAGACCAAAATTATTGCAGGGGCCATTTTGGTGTCCTTGGTAATTGTCGGTTGTATTGTCTTTGGATCATTGGCCTACAGCTATCGCCTTTTCTATAAAACGGTATGTACAATCAATATTATATAGCTTGCTGCTTGCCTTCTTAATAGTCTTTGAGTTCTAGTTAGATTTGAATGAAATTATTTAATCTATTTGCACTATGGTAACATTGAAACGTAGAGCAAACCCGTTGCACAATCCAAGTTACTATGAGGCAAGGGTCTGCTTGGATTTAAAGGACATAATTTGATAGTTAGAAGTAATGAGCCATCGCCGCATTTGCCTTCATTCTATGGGCCGGGCCTCTACCCCAAGCTTAATCAACTGATACCTAGTTTGGCGTCGACTTTCATTGTCGTCTAAAGGGATGGAAGGTGTGTACGAGTTACTTTCTATTGTATTGACAGGAATATAAAGCTGAATCTAGAATTGACGGAGAGAAGATACCAGAACATATCTATGTTGATTATAAGAAAGAACTGATCTACGTTAACAACAAGAAAGCGGGACGAGTCGATGGCATGAGAGCATTACATAATTACAACAGGGTATGTGATAACAACATTCCGTACTTGTGAGGTGTATGTAACGAGGGCATTGCATAGCTTTAACAGGGTAGGCCGATGCTGCTGTACTGACTTAATGTCACCAATTGCACACCGCGTGATGTTACAAGTCTTCAGTGGTCCCGAATAGAGGATAAAACTGGCATTACTTCGTTCATTTATTTCTATTTGATTAATGATTATCTTTTTTTTTGTTTCTGGTAGAAATTGGTGGCCCTCTATGACGAAACTCAGAACATTTGTTTGATAGACCGTTTGGATGAAGATTTCGATGGCGGACTGAAATATTGGTCTAAATATGGCGTAAGTATGTTTCTAAGAGAATTATTATGGTTAAAGGGATTTAACTCGTTTTGGCACTCAGAATCTATTCACTTCAGAATCGGTGGACAACTACCTCACTTTAAAGTCACCGGCAGGAATAGGATTTTCTATCACCGAGCCCTTTAAGTTAGAAATGAGATCATCCGATCACCTTGATGAATGCATTACTGTGAAAATTGAAGGTTGAGTCGTAAGTGAAAAGGGAATATATTTTATTGAATTAATGTTAGATGCATCCCCAATGCGAGATCAAAATCAATGTAAAGCTATAACATTTCTTTGACCAATCTTTACATTGTATTCTGTAGGGAAGTGATTCGAATCAGCAGAAGATGACTTTTGAATACTCCAAAGACCCAATCGAACCAAAGGTCCTGAAGAGGTTCGCTGGGGAAGAGGTCGCACTTCATTGTGCTCATAACAACGCCACTGCTCACTGGATGTATGCTTCTAAACCATACGATGGAACTTTGGATACAAAAGAGACCGAAAGCCATGATATTGAAAAGAGAGCACGTAAGTAGTTTTCATTAAGAAAAAAAAATAATTATCAACTAGGGATAGGGATTCACCATGTTCCGCTGTACATGTCTGTATACGAAAATACTTTAAATAGCATTATCAGAGTGAAATGGGAATTATATCAATATTAAATATGACAAAAAGGATTGATTGTAATAGTGTATTCAATTATTGGCACTGTGTCTTCCTCTGTCATGGGATATATTTTGAAACATTTATATCATAGTCGTATTATGCAGTAGGAAATGAAGCTCATTGGACTCACTGTATTAACATAATTGACATAAAACCCACAAATAGTTGAGCAATGGGAGAAATGATTTAGTTATAACTCATGAAACATAGTCTCCCTTTAAATAAAAAATGACAACATAATATTAATTTGTTTTTATTTTCAGTTTGGCGATGCTATTATTACTACTTTATATACTATGGTAGATTGTATTGGTACCGAATATGTCTCTAAACGTATGATGATAGAATGTTTTGTGTAGCATGTTTTTTTTTTTAATTTTTAGAGGATTTTGCAAATTTAGTAGTAGCGCTGTCAAAATTTTTTTTTTTTTAATGTCAAAAACTAAAATGCTTTCAAATAGTGCCTTTCTTACCTTACTATTTGTTTGAGCGGTTGCTATGAACGGTATAAGAAATGCAAGAATACGTAACCAAATTTCAGATCCCTTAATGATATTGCATTCATCGAATTATTACAGTTTGTCAGAATGATTCATGATTTTTGGTAGATTTGATATAAATACAATATAATACAACTTGAATTATAAAAATTTAAAGTAGATGAGATAGAGCAGAGAAAGAGAGACAGAGAGGAGGGGGGGGGGGGGTGTTTTTAATCGTGAAAGTTTACTGACTGTGTTAACAATAATGTTTTAAAATGTATTCGATTATATTTGTTTCATAATACTAGTGAAATTCCTGGTATTTCTTCATAATGACTGTAAACTGTTTATTATTATTTATTCTACAGTTGTACATGTACCTTATGGATGTAATCAAGGCAAACCTATCAATCAGGATTCATAGGCGTAGGAGACCGGGGGGGGGGGGGAGGGGGTTCAGACTCATATAATTTTTTCGGGCAGTAACCGAAACACCTCTGGCAGATGCTCAAATGAAATCAATGAAATGAAAATCCGCCGAACACACCGCAAATTTTTGGGTAAACAAGCCTGCCCAACACCCAAGCAGGCCTGCGGTCCGTACGACTATGCCAGGACCTCTTTTATTGCATATCTATGCAGCGCCGTTGAAATGTTAACCAAATTAATGTTTAAAGGACACTTGATACACAATTTTCTTGTAATTTGCTTTCCCCTTTTACACATTAAATTTTTGATAAAAGTCATTTGATCTTTGTGTCCCATGTCTACAATTTTAATTAAAAACGCAATAGAATAAGATATATTAAAAAAGAAGGATCAGAAGGCAACGGGAGCCACGGTGGCTTGCTCGCTAACCTAAAGGTCCAGGGTTCAATTCCGTTATGGGTCGAGATAATACCTTCTGATTTGACAACCAGGTTTCCCCTAGTCAGTGATGCAGATTACAGTGATGCAGGTAAAAGGGCTGCTATAGAAAAAAGCGTCTAGTCGTTCGGATAGGACATTAAACCGAGGTCCACGTTAAAGATCCCTCGACAATAAGAGTAGGATAATGCCGCTGTCCTACCAAAATTTCCCTTATAGCACTCCCCATCGGGTTGCGTTTTGCGGTTCGGATTATTAGTACTTGCTTTATACTGAAATTACAGCTTATAATGATATTACGCTCGCAAATATAATTTGCCAATATAATTATACAAAAAACAAAACAAGTTTAGTCAGGTTTTGATTTGCAAAGAGAGGCTTATTATGATGCGAAGATCATGTAATTCCAGAGACAATACAGTTAACCACTATAACTACACAACTGAAAAATGAGTTTTGTAAGATACTAATATGTTACGTTTAGAATGACGTTACTCTCGCAAATACCATTTGCCAATATTGTTATACACAACAAAACAGGTTAAGTTACTGATATGCTAAAAAGGGCTCATAATGAAGTGGGTTGAAGTTCACATATTACAACAAAAAAAACCAGAAAAAAACCTAACAAACACAAAAAAAGAAGGCTTAACTCCAAACAGCATATCTTATTACAAGGACAACATTGCCTTATCTTAAACTGCATACTATTTAAATGCAAAATGGTGTCAATCTATTATCTGTACAACCTATAAGAAACCACGAATGGTTCTTACATGGAAATAACACACACGAACGTAGTTCACAGCCATTTTGAATCACTTCCTCGACTTAATAAGTCGAATTTTGAAAAAAGGCTTTAATATTGCAACTAAGCCTTCAAAGCATATTTCAGGGTTTAGAAATGGCTTTAAATGTGATTTGAAGGCATTGTTGAAATATTAAAGCCATTTGCAATATTCGACATATTAAGTCGAATAGGGATTCAAAATGGTGGTGAACTACGTTAGTGCCTGTTATTTCCATTTAGGAACCAAACGTAGTTTCATATGCACCCTAGATAAAGCCTAACGTACCAACTGTGATGTAGTAACATACTACAGTAATGGTTATTTACAAACTAAGTCACCAACATGGACTTTTTGGAAAGGGTGAACAATACTATAGCAGGATCCACCAAAGTAATTTGGTGTGTTACGAGGTGCTAGAAAAATGGT
Source organism: Lottia gigantea (assembly GCF_000327385.1). Classification (NCBI taxonomy): domain Eukaryota; kingdom Metazoa; phylum Mollusca; class Gastropoda; family Lottiidae; genus Lottia; species Lottia gigantea. The sequence continues at coordinate 131,279 of NW_008707910.1, read as the reverse complement.
TGTACCCCAACCTTTTTAAAATAAACTAAAAAATATAACTTTTTTACGTTTTTACCACAAATACATGTCAGAATGCATCAAAATCATTTCAATATTTCGAAAATTTCTTCGGATATCCCTCTCAGACTCTTTATGGCAGCCTCCACAGACTTGTCGCAATTATAAATAAGTCTTGATGCTTCAGTCAGTCTTCCCCCTTTTTGTACACCCAGTAGCGGGAGGTTAGCGCCGCCACTACATAAGTCGTGTCGAAGTATTCTTCCTGTTTTGAATGTGTGCAAATCATGATCAGTTTACTAAGCCTATAATAATCTGAAAGGAAAAAAATTTAATCTATGTTAAAATCTTTCCGAGAAAAGTAATCGTTTTTATTCAAGTGGTAATTTCTTAGAACCCCCAAATTTGATACCCTTTGAGCATAACGATGGGGTCAAGTGGCATCTTCTTCTAAAGTATAAATAGCAGAGGTTGGGCTTTTTCTTCATTCCGAGGTTGAGATCGAAGTTGTCGATATCGAAGAACTTCTCTTCTCATTGCTATGTCACCACCCCAAGCTGATTTACAGACGAAACCAGACCCATACCTCATAGATCAGGTACTATAATATTTTCTTAATTATAACACCTAGGTTCAGCAGGATTTTTAATGGATATTTTAGGATTCTATAGGAAACTTATTTTATTTGACAGTGGATAGATACGTTGAGATTTTGTGATAACCATGCGATCATTTTTTTTTTAGATTTACATTGTTATATCAAATAAAAAAGATTTTGATTAAAAAATATTTTGATTGTTTCAATGAAACTAATTCTTATTATTCCAGTGAAGTGTAAGGAATTGATTTCAATTTCAATTAAAGGAATGTCTATTTTTTCATTAAACAACTTTGATTATTTCATTAAACAAACTTTGATTATTTCACTAAACAAACTTTGATTATTTCATTAAACAAACGTTGATTATTTCATTAAAAAAACTTTGATTATTTCATTAAACAAACTGTGATTATTTCATTAAACAAACTTTGATTATTTCATTAAACAAATTGTGATTATTTCATTAAACAAACTTTGATTATTTCATTAAACAAACGTTGATTATTTCATTAAAAAAACTTTGATTATTTCATTAAACAAACGTTGATTATTTTATTAAACAAACTTTGATTATTTTATTAAACAAACTTTTATTATTTAATTAAAACAAACTTTGATTATTTTATTAAACAAACTTTGATTATTTCATTAAACAAACTGTGATTATTTCATTAAACAAACTTTGATTATTTCATTAAACAAACTTTGATTATTTCATTAAACAAACGTGGGTTATTTATTTGATAAAAAATATCTTATTAATTGAATAAAACAAGTTTTAAAAATGTGATTTTTTGAATGAATGAAACGAATCGATTATTTCAATGAAACGAATTGATTATTTCAATGAAACGAATTGATTATTTCAATGAAACGAATTGATTATTCCAATGAAACGAATTGATTATTTCAATTAAACTTATTTTTAAGTTAAATCCATCATGTCTCCTACATGACAAGATGTGTATTTTGATAGTACTAACAGATGGTTTGAGGGTTTATACTTGGGTTTTAAACCTATTCACATTCAAGTTGGATTACAGGAGTATTCCGTTAATATACACTTACACCTTTTGTGTAACTTTAGGTTTCAGAATCCAGAATGGCTTCAGAGAAAAGTACCAAAAAGACCAAAATTATTGCAGGGGCCATTTTGGTGTCCTTGGTAATTGTCGGTTGTATTGTCTTTGGATCATTGGCCTACAGCTATCGCCTTTTCTATAAAACGGTATGTATATTATATAGCTTGCTGCTTGCCTTCTTAATAGTCATTTACAAAGTTTTGTCGTCGTTTCCGTAGTGAGGCATTCGCCGCATTTGCCTTCATTCTATGGGCCGGGCCTCTACCCCAAGGTTAATCAACTGATACCTAGTTTGGCGTCGACTTTCATTGTCGTCTTAAGGGATGGAATGTGAATACGAGTTACTTAAATCGTGTTTTCTATTGTATTGACAGGAATATAAAGCTGAATCTAGAATTGACGGAGAGAAGATACCAGAACATATCTATGTTGATTATAAGAAAGAACTGATCTACGTTAACAACAAGAAAGCGGGACGAGTCGATGGCATGAGAGCATTACATAATTACAACAGGGTATGTGATAACAACATTCCGTACTTGTGAGGTGTATGTAACAAGAGAATTGCATAGCTTTAACAGGGTAGGCAGATGCTGCTGTACTGACCTAATGTCACCAATTGCACACTGCGTGATGTTACAAGTCTTCAATGGTTCATTTATTTCTATTTGATTAATGATTATCTTTTTTTTATTTCTGGTAGAAATTGGTGGCCCTCTATGATGAAACTCAGAACATTTGTTTGATAGACCGTTTGGATGAAGATTTCGACGGCGGACTGAAATATTGGTCTAAATATGGCGTAAGTATGTTTCTAAGAGAATTATTATGGTTAAAGGGACATAACTCGTTTTGGCACTCAGAATCTATTCACTTCAGTATCGGTGGACAACTACCTCACTTTAAAGTCACCGACAGGAATAGACTTTTCTATCACCGAGCCCTTTAAGTTAGAAATGAGATCATCCGATCACCTTGATGAAATAAAAATATCTATAGTCATGCATTACTGTGAAAATTGAAGGTTGAGTCGTAAGTGAAAAGGGAATATATTTTATTGAATTAATGTTAGATGCATCCCCAATGCGAGATCAAAATCAATGTAAAGCTATAACATTTCTTTGACCAATCTTTACATTGTATTCTGTAGGGAAGTGATTCGAATCAGCAGAAGATGACTTTTGATTACTCCAAAGACCCAATCGAACCAAAGGTCCTGAAGAGGTTCGCTGGGGAAGAGGTGGCACTTCATTGTGCTCATACCAACGCCACGGCTCACTGGATGTATGCTTCTAAACCATACGATGGTACTTCAGATACGAAAGACACCGAAAGCCATGATATTGAAAAGAGAGGACGTAAGCATTTTTCATTTAGAAAAAAACAATCATATAATCATATCAATTAGGGATAGGGATTCACCATGTTCTGCTGTACATGTCTGTTTACGAAAATACTTTATATAGCATTAAATGGGAATTATATCAATATTAAACCCACAAATAGTTGAGCAATGGGATAAATGATTTAGTTATAACTCATGAAACGTACTCTCCCTTTAAATAAAAAATGATAACATAATATCAATTCTATTTATATCATAGTCGTATCATGCAGCAGGAAATGAAGCTCATTGGACTCACTGTATTAACATAATTGACATAAAACCCACAAATAGTTGAGCAATGGGAGAAATGATTTAGTTATAACTCATGAAACATAGTCTCCCTTTAAATAAAAATGATAACATAATATTAATTTGTTTTTATTTTCAGTTTACCGATGCTACTATTTTTACATTGTATACAATGGTAGATTGTATGTGTACCGAAGATGTTACTATATCGGCTAAACGTATGATGACAGAATGTTTTGTGTAGCATGTTTTTTTATAGAAGATTTTGCAAATTTAGTAGTAGCGCTGTCATTTTGTAATACATGGTCTTTTTAGAGTCAAAAATAAAATGCCTTTCTTCTATTTGTTTGAGCGGTTGCTATAAACGGTATAAGAAATGCGAGAATACGTAACCAAATTTCAGATCCCTTAATGATATTGCATTCACCGAATTATTACAGTTTGTCAGAATGATTCATGATTTTTGGTAGATTTGATATAAATGCAAAATCATGGTAAATATATAATATTTGATAGGTTAGGGATATTTTATTTTATCTAATGTGTTCATCAAAGTTTGCAAAATTTTCCTTTACTGACCAATGCTTTATGTTCTATATGACTAATAACGAACCATATAATACAACTTGAATTTAAAAATAAAAGTG
>NW_008707910.1:122307-127266 GCF_000327385.1 Lottia gigantea | reverse complement strand
GCAAGGGCCCAGGTATACCGAAAGATTGCTTACTAACCTATAGAAAGCGATATATAGACACAGCTTTATGGAACAACAATCACTGGTTAAAGTTTTATGCAACGTTTCGACGTGTTTCCCCCGTCGTCCTCAGGCACATAATGAGAAGAAGTGATGGGCAAACTATATATACATTAATGCTTATTATTAAGAACACACAAGAGAAAATGGTTTATTGATACATTACATTAAATTTTAACAGGTACAATAAGAGGTACATAATTCTTAAAATAACATACAGGCTGATTAAGTAAAATAATTGAAGTAAAGTAAATGAATTAAAAAAGATTAATTGAAGATTAAATAAACAACTATTGCTGGTATTGGAGTCTTTTATTAATAGAAATTACATTGTTCATATAACTAACTATGCTTAAAGTTGGAAATTGTTTTTGAATATGAATAATTACAAGTTGATAAGTTTATCATATGCATGCGAACACCTTCATCTCTGTTAAGGTCAGTTCCATAAAGCTGTGTCTATAATTATATCGTACTCACAATTGCTAAATGCCATTCAAAGACTCTATAGAAAGCGTTCAACAAAAGCACATTTTTTCAAAAATTTCCTGTTTTAAATGTTTGCAAATCATGATCAGTTTACTAAGCCTATAATAATCTGAAAAGAAAAAAAATAATCTATTTTTTACTATTTTTAAATCTTTCCGAGAAAAGTAATCGTTTTTATTCAAGCGGTAATTTCTAAGAACCCCCCAAATTTGATACCCTTGAGTATAACGATGGGGTCAAGTGGCATCTTCTTCTAAAGTATAAATAGCAGAGGTTGGGCTTTTTCTTCATTCCAAGGTTGAGATCGAAGTTGTCGATATCGAAGAACTTCTCTTCTCATTGCTATGTCACCACCCCAAGCTGATTTACAGACGAAACCAGACCCATACATCATAGATCAGGTACTATAATATTTTCTTAATTATTACACCTAGGTTCAGCAGGATTTTTAATGGATATTTTAGGATTCCATAGGAAACTTATTTTATTTGACAGTGGATAGATGCGTTGAGATTTTGTGATAACCATGCGATTATTTTTTTTTATAGATTTACATTTACTGCTATATCAAATAAAAAATATTTTGATTATTTCAGTGAAATCTCAATTAAAGGAATGTCTATTAGTTCATTAAACAAACTTTGATTATTTCATTAAACAAACTGTGATTATTTCATTAAACAAACTTTGATTATTTCATTAAACAAACTTTGATTATTTCATTAAACAAACTTTGATTATTTCATTAAACAAACTTTGATTATTTCAATGAAGCGAATTGATTATTTCAATGAAATGAATATTTTTAAGTTAAATCCATCATGTCTCCTACACGACAAGATATGTATTTTGATGGTACTAACAGATGGTTTGAGGGTTTTAAACCTATTCACATTCAAGTTGGATTACAGGAGTATTCCATTAATATACACTTACACCTTTTTTGTAACTTCAGGTTTCAGAATCCAGAATGGCTTCAGAGAAAAGTACCAAAAAGACCAAAATTATTGCAGGGGCCATTTTGGTGACCTTGGTAATTGTCGGTTGTATTGTCTTTGGATCATTGGCCTACAGCTATCGCCTTTTCTATAAAACGGTATGTACAATCAATATTATATAGCTTGCTGCTTGCCTTCTTAATAGTCTTTGAGTTCTAGTTAGATCTGAATGAAATTATTTAATCTATTTGCACTATTGTAACATTGAAACCTAGAGCAAACCCGTTGCACAATCCAAGTTACTATGAGGCAAGGGTCTGATTGGATTTAAAGGACTTAATTTGATAGTTAGAAGTAAGAGACACTTCCAAAGTTTGGTCTTCGTTTCAGTAGTGAGGCATTCGCCGCATTTGCCTTCATTACGCTATGGGCCGGGCCTCTACCCCAAGCTTAATCAACTGATACCTAGTTTGGCGTCGACTTTGATTGTCGTCTGAAGTGATGGAAGGTGTATACTAGTTACTTAAACCAGAGTTTCTATTGTATTGACAGGAATATAAAGCTGAATCTAGAATTGACGGAGAGAAGATACCAGAACATATCTATGTTGATTATAAGAAAGAACTGATCTACGTTAACAACAAGAAAGCGGGACGAGTCGATGGCATGAGAGCATTACATAATTACAACAGGGTAAGTGATAACCACATTGCGTACTTTTGAGGTGTATGTAACGAGAGCATTGCATAGCTATAAAAGGGTAGGCCGATGCTGCTGTACTGACTTAATGTCACCAATTGCACACTGCGTGATGTTACAAGTCTTCAATGGTCCCGAATAGAGGATAAAACTGGCATTACTTCGTTCATTTATTTCTATTTGATTAATGATTATCTTTTTTTTATTTCTGGTAGAAATTGGTGGCCCTATATGATGAAACTCAGAACATTTGTTTGATAGACCGTTTGGATGAGGATTTCGACGGCGGACTGAAATATTGGTCTAAATATGGCGTAAGTATGTTTCTAAGAGAATTTTCATGGTTAAAGGGACATAACTCGTTTTGGTACTCAGAATCTATTCACTTCAGTATCGGTCAGGAATACCGACAGGAATAGGATGTTCTATCGAGCCCTTTAAGTTAGAAATGATTTCATCCGATCACCTTGATGAAATAAAAAATACCTTTAGTCATTCATTACTGTGAAAATTGAAGGTTGAGTCGTAAGTGAAAAGGGAATATATTTTATTGAATTAATGTTAGATGCATCCCCAATGCGAGATCAAAATCAATGTAAAGCTATAACATTTCTTTGACCAATCTTTACATTGTATTCTGTAGGGAAGTGATTCGAATCAGCAGAAGATGACTTTTGATTACTCCGAAGACCCAATCGAACCAAAGGTCCTGAAGAGGTTCGCTGGGGAAGAGGTGGCACTTCATTGTGCTCATAACAACGCCACGGCTCACTGGATGTATGCTTCTAAACCATACGTTGGAACTTTGGATACAAAAGAAACTGAAAGCCATGATATTGAAAAGAGAGGAAGTAAGTAGTTTTCATTAAGAAAAAAATAATTATCAACTAGGGATTCACCATGTTCCGCTGTACATGTCTGTTAACGAAAATACTTGATATAGCATTATCAGAGTGAAATGGGAATTATATCAATATTAAATATGACAAAAAGGATTGATTGTAATAGTGTATTCAATTATTGGCACTGTGTCTTCCACTGTCATGGGATATATTTTGAAACATTTATATCATAGTCGTATTATGCAGTAGGAAATGAAGCTCATTTGACTCACTGTATTAACATAATTGACATAAAACCCACAAATAGTTGAGCAATGGGAGAAATGATTTATTTATAAACATGAAACATACTCTCCCTTTAAATAAAAAATGATAACATAATATTAATTTGTTTTTATTTTCAGTTTGGCGATGCTATTATTACTACTTTATATACTATGGTAGATTGTATTGGTACCGAAGATGTTACTATATCGGCTAAACGTATGATGACAGAATGTTTTGTGTAGCATGTTTTTTTATAGAAGATTTTGCAAATTTAGTAGTAGCGCTGTCATTTTGTAATACATGGTCTTTATAGAGTCAAAAATAACATGCCTTTCTTACCTTACTATTTGTTTGAGCGGTTGCTATGAACGGTATAAGAAATGCAAGAATACGTAACCAAATTTCAGATCCCTTAATGATATTGCATTCATCGAATTATTACAGTTTGTCAGAATGATTCATGATTTTTGGTAGATTTGATATAAATGCAAAATCATGGTAAATATATAATATTTGATAGGTTAGGGATATTTTATTTTATCTAATGTGTTCATCAAAGTTTGCAAAATTTTCCTTTACTGACCAATGCTTTATGTTCTATATGACTAATAACGAACCATATAATAAAACTTGAATTGTAAAAATTAAAAGTAGATGAGATAGAGCAGAGAAAGAGAGACAGAGGGAGCTGGAAAGTTTACTGACTGTGTTAACAATAATGTTTTAAAATGTATTCGATTATATTTGTTTCATAATAAAATACTAGTGAAATTCCTTGTATTTCTTGATAATGACTGTAAACCGTTTATTATTATTTATTCTACAGTTGTATCTCATGGATTTAATCAAGGCAAACATAATAACCAGGATCCATAGGCGTAGGAGACGGGAGGAGGGGGAGACTCATATAATATTTTCGGGCAGTTACCGAAAAACCTCTGGCAGATGAAAAATGAATGAAATGAAAATCCACCGAAAAATATCGATCAACAACCCGAAATTTTCGGGTAAACAAGCCTGCCCGACTCCCCCAGCAGGCTTTCGGTCCGTACGCCTATATGCAAGGACCTCTTTTATTGCATATCTAAGCAACGCCCTTGAAATGTTAAGGAGGGGGGAAGGAGAATTAGAAACTGGGAGGACAAGCAGCTTTAATCGGAGCTTTATGATGAGGTTCCAGTGAGTTTGGCCGATTTACCAAAAAAATTGAAATGCTAACAAAAATCACATGAATAATATGGCCTTTTGAGTCCAATTTTCCAATGAAGATGGTTAAAAATTTGCAGTTTACAGTGAGGAATTTGTTTTTAGGACTGCGGCTTCAGTTTTACCCTTTTTAGAAAATTCGTATTGTGCTCAGCTTGTAGAGTCGTGCATTTGATGTCAACTGATAAAATATATAAAAATTTAGCCATGAAAATCATTACAGCTTTCCCTTATGCATAAGAGGTGGATGTATTTTTCGATATATACAAGGAAACAACCAAGCACAGAATACCAAAATTGCTGTCCTCAATTAAGTCCTCGTAGGACATTTGGCAAATTGTGCCTGATAGAAAAACGAAAGCGAAGCACTTGGATTTGCCGATGAAGTCACGTGGCAAAGATCTAAAAACAAATATGAAACCATGCAGTCAACACTGATCTGTCAAATAGCATTTTTG
>NW_008707910.1:118543-122257 GCF_000327385.1 Lottia gigantea | reverse complement strand
GGGGTGTTTAATCGTGAAAGTTTACTGACTGTGTTAACAATAATGTTTTAAAATGTATTCGATTATATTTGTTTCATAATAAAATACTAGTGAAATTCCTGGTATTTCTTCATAATGACTGTAAACTGTTTATTATTATTAATTCCACAGTTGTACCTTATGGATTTAATCATATTATATTCTTGGGCAGTTACCAAAAAACTTCTGGCAGATGCTCAATTGAAATGAAAATCCGCCGAAAAATATCGAGCAACACAACAAATTTTCGGGTATACATGCCTGCCCAACACCCCAGCAGGCCTTCGGTCCGTACGCCTATGCCAAGACCTCTTTTAGTAGATATCTAAGCAACGCCCTTGAAAAGTGAAGGAGGAGGGAAGGGGAGGGGGAGGCAGCACCAGACATTCAAGAACTCAATGATAAGAAATTAGAAACTGGGAGGACAAGCTGCTTTGATCAGAGTTTTATGATAAGGTTTGAGTGAGTTTGGGCAATGAAAAGACAGCACGTGAACACAGAGGCCACAGAACTCTATATTGAGTAAGGGGCAATTTTGTTTTCGAATTATATTCTTGAGAGGTGCCCTTTTTGAAAATAAAAGGTTTAAATCCTGGCTCTTATGCATTTTGATATAGTATTCTCAATATTATTACATTTTTACGATTCCAAATAAAATTGAATTATTGTATTATTTGGAGTGGAACATGGCCCTGTCTCTACAATTTGGTGCCGCCACTGAAGATGTATAAAATAGACATATACAAAATCATTCATTTGCTATAGTTTGTTTTCACGAATTAAATTGGCCGATTTTACCCCCAAAAAAATGAAATGCTAACATAAATCACAAGAATAATATGGCCTTTTGAGTCCAATTTTCCAATAAAGATCGTTAAAAATTTGCAGTGTACAGTGAGGAATTTTTTTAAGGACCGCGGCTTCAGTTTCCCCTTTTAGAAAATTCGTATTGTGCTCAGCTTGTAGAGTCGTGCATTTGATGTCAACTGATAAAATATATAAAATATATGATAAGTATTACAGCTTTAGCATATGCATAAGAGGTGGGTGTATTTTTTGATATATACAAGAAAACAACCAAAATACCAAAATGGCAGTCCTCAATTAAGTCCTCGTAGGACATTTGGCAAATTGTGCCTGATAGAAAAACGAAAGCGAAGTATATGGATTTGCCGATGAAGTCACGTGGCAAAGATCTAAAAACCATGAAAGCCAATGCTCTCTTTTACCTTTGGCATACACACTGATCTGTCAAATAGCATTTTTGGCAAGATTTGTGGATTGCAAAAGAAATATATTCCACCTCCTATTGGGACCAAATTTAAAAATTTACAATATAGTACAATGAAATATTAGTTAAAGGTAAGTAACTCTTATAAAGCATGTCGATGGATATTAACTGTGTTCTGAAGGAAGTCATCATTAAAAGGGGGCTGTGAACATCAATCGGATTTTCGGATTATAAAACAAATCCAAGACAGGGGTCCACAATAGTGGGACAACGAATGCCAGCATCTCAAGAACATGAAATATAACATGCTCGATGTTTATAGAAACAATAATTCTGAAGATTATGTGGTGAAATACAAACAACTGAAGGCACGATTTAAAGCTTGTTGTGAGTCAAAGAAATCTACACAAGTATCTGAAGCTAATCAAATACTGGCACACGAAAAACATTTTGAAACCAAGGAGCTATGGAAGATGATGAAGATGCACAAGAACCAAGCAAGTTAAACTGTTAATATCGAAGCAAATGGATGGTTCAAGTACTTCGAAGCTCTCTTTACTGAGACAACACCCATTTTAGACGAGCTGGAGTTTGAGCTGGATGTTCCACAAACACTAAATGGATACACCAACAACAACTCCAATCCAACACTTGATGCAGAAATCACCAGAGCAGAAATCGTGTCAACTGTAAGAAACTTACCAAACTCCAAAGCTCCAGGTCCGGATGGTATAGTCAATGAAGTAAAGAAGCAATCCATAGAAGTCATCTTGCCATATCTTCTTGTTATATTCAACTCAATCATGTCCTCTGGTATGTTTCCCAAAAGTTGTTTCAAAGCTGTAATCCATCCAATCCTAAAGAAAGGAGATCCGAAAGCCCCATCCAACTACAGGGGAATATATCACTCATCTCTTCTATTTGAAAAATCTTCACCAAGATATTAAATACCAGATTAGCCAACTGGTGTGAAAGTCAGGATATACTTCTTGAGAGCCAGGCTGGATACAGGAAAGGATTATAGCACTGTCGACCACATTTTTACCTTGCAAGCACTTGCCCAGAAGCACCTGTCGAAGAAATATGGCCGCTTTTATTGCTTATTTGTTGATTTCTCCCGAGCCTATGATAGTTTGCAGCATCATCTGCTAAAATATGTCTTAATCAAAAATAATATAAGTAGTAAACTGTATCAAGTAATAAAATCAATGTATGAAAATTTAAAATCATGCGTCCAATTAGATCAATTGTGTCAAACTGAGTACTTCGATTGCACGATTGGTACTAGACAAGGTTGCATGTTAAGTCCTTTATTATTGGTATTATTTTTAAATGAGACTAAATGGTTAAGTCTCATAACTGCCAAGGCATATTTGTTAATCAAAATATTGATAATATAATTTCACTCGAATATGCTGATGATATTTCTGCAATGTCTGATACTGTGGGAAGGTTACAATCTCAACTCAATTGCATTCAAGATTTCTGTAACAAATTTAGTATGTCTGTCAATTTGAATAAAACTAAAATTGTAGTCTTTCGAAGGGGCGGAATCATTAAAGGTAATGAAAAATGGTACCTAAACGGCCCCGAAGTTGAGATTGTCTCCAGTTATAAATATCTTGGTATAATTTTCACTCCAAAACTCTGTTGGTCAGACGGTATCATGACTCTCGTATCACAAGCTATAAAAGTATGTAAGTTGTTGAAACTATTTTGTCAAAAAGTGTAACACCAGCGTCAACAATTCATTATTCCTATTTGATAGAGTGGTTGTTCCTATACTTTGTTACAGATCAAAAGTTTGGGGTCATGCATCATATGTACAAATTGAAACCTTGCATCTTAACTTTTGTAAATATGTATTAAATGTTAATTCATGTACCAGTAATTCGGCTGTATATGGTGAACTGGGCAGACATCCCATCTCTGTAAATTATATGATAAAATGTAGCAAATTTTGTTTGAACCTGCTGGAAATATCTAATCTTAGGTACCCAAAAGCCTGTTATGATATGTTAATTATATTGGATGGGGCTGGTAGAGTAACATGGGCAATATATGTTAAACTCTTATTATTCAGTTACGGTTACGGATATGTATATAACTGTCAATTTGTTGGAGATAAAAATGTGTTTATTTCAAATTTCAAACAAAGACTCATCGATTGTAACGCTCAGGGCTGGTCTCAGAATTTAGTGTCCAGCTCCAAGTTAGATAATTATCGTTTATATAAAACACAGTTACAACCTGAAAAATATTTAAATTGTATTTTAAATAAAAAACACAGAATAGTATTAACTAGATTTAGGTGTAGTAACCATAGCCTCACAATAGAATCAGTATGATGGTAATATTTAGATAGATCTGATCGAATATGTAGTTTTTGTTTCCTTAATTTAAATCAGAAAACGATCGAAGATGAATACATTTCATGATTATATATCTATTATACCTTCAAATCA
>NW_008707910.1:112436-116124 GCF_000327385.1 Lottia gigantea | reverse complement strand
ATACCCATATTGCTTATCGACATTTTGTATAATCGAAATAATAAATAAATATGTTTACAAATGCGCCTTAGGGGCTCCGTAGACAGATGATATTTTTCAAGGATCCTGATGATATCAGGCACAAATCCGTGTTGCTTTGTGGTGCATCCATATCTGAATTCAAGGAGTCTATTAACCAGCAATTGGTAGGGGAGAGTTCGCGGTTGTAGGTTCAAAAGTTGGCCTAGTTTTTGCGTATCGATGTACGCATCCTAATATGCTCCTGCAAATATCAGACCTAGTCAGCGTATGCAAGCCTTGGATTCTCTCGCAAACATACGATTGTGTTCTCTCTAAAGTCTTAATGTTTGAGTTGGTTAGGTTGCACCATAGCTGGCATCCATATAGAGCTTTGGGGTACACGCATCGCTTTATGAGTTTTGAACTCGTCAAAGGGTTGAGGCTACCGCTTGTCGCTCCTAATCGTATCAATAAAGCAGTGTTTGAACGCAGTGATTTACATGCGGTTTGCACAAACTCCGATTGATTAAAGTTGGCAGTGATAAGAACTCCAACGTGTTTGATGGATAACGATTTAGGTAATATATCACAGAAATCCGCAGTCGATCTTGGTTTCGCCTTGAAGTTGAAAACGGTAAGTTAATAGAATAACCATATATGTAAAGATAGCTTGCCAGGCAAGGTAACATACGCCCACTACCGGCTGTCAGAAATGATAACAAAGTCTGTAGTGGTGTAATATGTGAAACCAATCATCCGATTGTCACTAATTTCAAGCTTTACTTGGATCTCATACCAAGTTTAATCAAGATCGTATAAAAAGTGTAGTCTCTATCAGGCCTAAAAGCTAAATTAGACGCATTGATTAATTCAAGGGCAATAACTCCAAAAACCGTTCACCTGATTGTGACCAATTTCAACTTGACTGAGATCTTGTCTATATAAACATGCATACCGAGTTTCATCGTGATCAGATAAAAACTGCACCCTGTATCATGACTACAAGCCAAATGTACTAAATCAAGGGCAATAATTCCAAAACAGTTCATCTGATTGTGACCAAATTCAAACTCATCAATATATACATGCATACTAAGTTTCATCAATATCGAATAAAAATTTAGTCTATAGCGTGCCTGAAAGCCAAATTTGACATATTTTTACTAAGTCAAGGGCAATAACCCTGAAATCGTTCATCTAATTACTGCCAATTTCAAACTTGACCGAAATCTCATCAATATATACATTCATACTAAATTTCATCAAGATGGGATCAAAATTCTAACGTTCATTGGGCATACGAGGCAATTTTAACGCATTTTTACTGAGTCAAGGGCAATAACTCTGAAACCGTTTATCTGATTATTACCAATTACGACTGAGGTCTCATCAATATCTAAAAGTATACTAAGTTTCATCAAGATCGGATAAAAATTGCAGCCTTTATCGTGCATACAAGCCAAATTTAAGGCGTTTTAACTAAGTCAAGGGCAATAACTCTGAAACCGTTATTCCGATTTTTACCAATTTCGATCTTGACCGACATCTCATCGATATATATATGCATACCAAGTTTCATCAAGATCAGATAAAAACTGTAGCCTTTATCGTGCATACAAGCCAAATTTAACGTGTTTTTACTAAGTCAAGGGCAATAACTCTGAAGCCGTTAATCGTATTATTACCAATTTCAAACCTGACTGAGATCTCATCAATATATACATGCATACTAAGTTTCATCAAGATCGGATAAAAATTGCAGCCCTAATCATGCATACAAGCCAAATGGAATGTGTTTTTACTAAGTCAAGGGCAATAACTCTGAAACCGTTCATCCGATTATTACCAATTTCGAACTTGACCGAGATCTCATCAATATCTACATGCATACCGAGTTTCATCAAGATCAGATACAAACTGTAGCCTCTATCGTACATACAACAAATGTGGACGTACGGACGGACCGATGGACGGACGGACAGGGGCAACGGCAATATACGTCCACATTTCCAACAATAATGAAAATACATGTCATTCCTTTGATTTATTTCATAGAAATATTCTATAACTAGCATCACATCCAGCCGGGTATTCGTGGGGTAACATATGGCAGACGACGTTTCAGTACAGTACTGGAGTACCGTTGTTGAAAATATTATCCCCCTTTGAAATTGTCTGAACATCCAGTATCATTAGTAGAATTTATACATGGCTATATCTTACAAAGCACAAGGTTACCAGGGGTGTTATGAGTTAAGTGATGAATAAAAATATTTGGCAGTACAGTAACAATTACCAGTATGATATATTCAACCTTCAGACATACACTTCTTGATGCGATACTTAATAATATTATTTTACAGGCTAAAGATTGAAAATTTCAAGAACAAGGGCAATAACCCATACTAAATATTTTTCAAACCCATCCACGGCGATTAATTGTGCTAAAAAATGAAGCTGATCTGTGCCCAATAAAGTCTGATGATCAGATTGAATGAAAATTGGATAGTCAAGTATACAGTAGACCATGTTCTCTTTTTGATAGACCACAACTAGATATTATGTTTGATACATGTTTGAATTCTCAAATTTTGTATTGACTTCTATAGTAACTGTGCGTAATTGTAACGCTATCTATAATCCACCGACAGTCACATTTGCCTTAAAAAACTTTTAACTACGAATATCTCATGATCTAATGATTATAAACACTTGAAATTTTGAAAATTATTTAACATTGAACACATTATTAGAGACAATACAAAATTTTTGAAGTGGGCGTGGCAAATCCGGGTTACTTTTACCTTTACCTTAAATATTTCAATATGTTATAACTCGCAAAGTTTACATTTGTCACCATCGAAATTTTACATAAAAATAAATCACTATTTGGGACAATAAGTGATAGAGTTACATTTACAAAAGGGAATAGGTTTTACAATTTATAAAATTTTAATATTTTGACCATTTACATGCATGACTTTGGTCTTTACAAGGTCAAAGGTTATTGATCTATGATGTCCATTCATACTTTTTTCTTTGATGTCCGACATATATTTCGGCTTTAACGGACGTCCCAAAACAGCAATTTTCAACACTTCTAAGGCTTATATCTCTTTTACTTGACCTTTGTTGACCTCTTGATCGTAACACAAGTTATTGTACTTTGCGAGACCTTTCCAAACATATTTTCATTTTTGTTGTGCGAATTGAAATTTTAACTTTACAGCTATTTGAAAATTCGACTTTTTACTATCGAATGTTAACACCTTTTGTACCGAATTGTATCAAATTCATGCGTCTCTTCACTACCGAACGTCAAAAATCAAAGTAAGAATGTTCATCCTAGGTCAATGACTTTTGACCATGCAAAGGTCAAGGTCATCTATGTTGAAGTTCAACAATGAAAATTTTTAAAATAAAAAATTTTTTAAAATAATTATTTCCATTAAACGAATTAATTATTTCGTTTAAACGAAAGGTTGGTTGGGAGTTCAGAAAGGAGAGGTTCTATACTCATGCGCAGTATCACGGGGGATGTTAGTAAATAGGTATTTTTTGTCTTTACAGCTAAACCACGTCCTTTCATTGTATAACTACGTCGTTTGTATACCCATATTGCTTAACGACATTTTGTATAATCATCTAACGCATCANACGAATTATTTGTGAACTGTGTGTGTGGAAT
>NW_008707910.1:97484-112386 GCF_000327385.1 Lottia gigantea | reverse complement strand
ATCACTTTAACAAGTTTCATCGCAGAAACATTAGAGAACATCTCTCCCCCTTTTGTGAAAGCTTCCCCCCCCCCCTCTTTCCCCCCCTCTTTTTCTCACTTTCTTTTTTTTTTCTTTTTTTTCAGGTCTTCGAGTTTTCCAACAGATAACAGATAATCTAACCAAACCAAACCAAACCAACGACTACCATTCGACTACCAATCAACAAGAAATACCATGATCAGAACGAGTTTGGAAGAATGAAGGAGACCGAGTAACTCACGCCACACCATTCAGGGCCGAGTTTCACCGCCATGTCATTCGACCCGACCAGATCTAACGAAGAATCAACAACCAAACCAACAACACCGAATCATCCAATTTGATCCAATCCAACTACCAACTACTACGACTACCAACAACTACCTAGTTTGCGATATCAGCATCCGCTGGAAGCGAACGTTAACTTGTCATCTACCAACCAACCAACCTGTCCAGATAATTCTAGAGTATAGTAAATGCTACTATACCCTTTTGTTCCATTACGACCCCGGGAGGTAATAGCATTAGCGGTGACATCTTTCTCTCCAGTCCAGGCAACTTTTTACAACATACAACAAGGCTACGATAATAACAAATAAAAATAGTAACTGAAATTTTTCTCCTTAATTCATGAAAGTAACGAACGTCCCGTCCAAAGTGGGTCATGCCTTGCTGCATCATCAATATTGTATCCTTTCCTAAACATGAAAACTCACTTACAATAACTGTGATTATGTTTATTGTTTATGAAGCAAAATAAAAAAACACAACATAAATTTCATCTTATGTAACGTTTGGGCGTCCAACAGTCTCCCAAATCGATCTGTTGCCAACTTATGGATTCGATGTATACCATTGTTTTTTTTTTGGTTATTTCTTTAAGTCAATATCAATATGACTTTCATTCACGATTACATTGATGATGATGATGATGATGTAGATCACATGTACCTCAAATTCAACCAAATCCAACGTCTTTTCAAGCAAACAGGGACCTAAAGTTCAGTAAACCCACTTTTGAAAACAACTATATTATTTTTTTTAAAAGAGCTGTATCCTCTGTGCTGCTCTGATAACTCGTCAATGAAATCTAGGACATAATAACAAGTATGACAATATGTTTGGATGGGCGTGGTACATCCGGGTTATATATTTGCAATTTATCATAACTTACAAAGTATATTTGTCACCAATAATATTTTGCAAAAAAATAGGTCACTACTTTGGCCAATATGAGATAAAGGTAAAAACTGTTTGGTCTTTTTAAATTAAAAAAAGGAATAGATTTTGAAATTTACTGAATTATCATTTTTGACTTTTAACGCCTTCACCTTTGCTTGAAATAATAACCTTTTACCAAGATCACTTAGAAGGGGAATGAAAGTGTTAATTTTAAAAAAATAAAGATAAGAAGAAACTATTAGAGAACATTAGACCAATATCACTGTTGTGTCATAAGACTGTAAGCCAGAGTACTGATTAATTGTGTATTGTGTTCTGATATTTACTTAGTTACTTCCCTTGATGTTACTTCCCTTGTTCAACTCTTCTTCATATTGTCAGTCAATATCCTGGGCTTAAAATAAAACATGTCATGATTAATATAGTCATTAAAATACACAACATATTGGCGACGAGGCAAATTCCAAGATGTCTCAGCTGGGTAAAATTGAAACTTTTGAAGCCTCCAGTGGTAATTTCAAGCGATATTTAGAACGTTTGGACCAGTATTTCGTCGCAAACGAAATTCCAAAGGACACCGCAGAAGTTTCGAGAAGACGTGCCATATTGATTTCGTGCATAGGGGGAATGACCTATGACACGCTGTACGATTTGTGTTCACCTGGTTTGCCTTCAGACAAGACTTTCAATCAAGTGAAGGAGATTTTAGAGGAACATTTTCTCCAAAACGACTTTTGAATTTGGGAATTTTCTCAAAGATGCCTTGCGTGATATATTTGTTTGTGGTCTAAAGATTTCAACCATCCAGAAAAGTCTGCTGTCTGAAAATAAAACTTTGGAAGATTGTTTGAAAATAGCCTTCTCCATGGAAACAGCAGAGAAAGACCTTCACTTGGGAGAGAACGTGATAGTTCGAGATTTTGCACCTAATACCAAGAATAAATGGCAGTCTGGAACTATTATTGATCATCATGAACCTTCAACTTACATTATTCAACTCGTAGATGAACGAATTTGGAAGCGTCATAAAGACCATATTCAAAAGGGTTCATCTCAATTGATTCTGATGGTTATGCCGACATTCACCTAGATCCTGATATAGATCTTGGTATAGAAAACAACAATGATGATATTCTTCCTGATCCAATACATCACCAGCTGTTCAAAAAGAAGCTCAACAACCTGCCAATGCTACTCGTTCAGGAAGAATTGTAAATCCACCAAATAGACTTATTCAAGAGATTTAGTCTCAATTTCAGTGACATTTTAGTTCTGTGTTTTCTAAGTTTTATCAATTCCATAGGACATTTCATTTTATTAGAGAGGTGTTGTGTCATAAGACTGTAAGCCACAGTACTGATTAAGTGTGTATTATGTTCTGATATTTACTTAGTTACTTCCCTTGTTGTTACTTCCCTTGTTCAACTCTTCTTCATAGAGTCAGTCAATTTCCTGGGCTTAAAATAAACAAGTCATGATTAATATTTAGTGTTGTACTTATCCACATACACAACAATCACTTTTAAATGCAGATTTAAAACTTTTATCTAAAATTTTATCTAACAGGTTAAAGACTGTACTTAAATCATAGTTATATAGAATTGTTCTATTATTTTATAACTCTATAACTTAAACAGATCATATCCCCCGAACAGTCATTTTGTTTAAAATAGGATCCAAATCAGATGGTATGAATTATTAAATTCACGTGATCATTCCTAGGGTAGAAATGAGTAATCGCATAATCAATAAGCATTTCTACGTAGAATATACTTCATTTTTTCAACTTTATAATCTTTCTAGAAACACAATTTAGATCGTAAATTCAGAATTTTACCTGTAGTTCGTGTCAGCCGGAATATCTTTTTCAGAATATATTTTCGTACCTTGAATATTATGGAAATTAAATTAGGTCACGTGACATTTATTTCTGAGATTTCTGGTTTCTGATTTCGGCAAGCCAATGTTAAATTTGATCGCATGGAATCTGGGTGCACGTTAGAGGAGTAACTTCCGATATATCTTGTACCATATTTAGAAATAGCACTTTTTCGAATACCGAGATGATCTGTGGCCACAAAAATCCGAGATTTATTGTGGAAATGTCCGTCGATAAAATTCCACAACTTTGTAACAGCCACAGGAGGAAATCCACTATAGTCATAGGTTAAGTTTTCAGTAAGATATGTTCGTAAATGTACACAAACTAGTTCCTTTCCAGATTTTTTCGCATCTGAGTTTATTACTCCACTTGACTCTATTTTCATTACCTCACTAAGCACTTTGTCTGTTGGAATCATGATCTGTTCCAAGATTCCCGAAAAACACCAGCGCGTCCTTTGTTTTTTAAATAAGCAGGTAAAAACTTGGCATATTTTTGGGCAATTGGTAAAAAGCTAACACAATTGGTTTTAATGTACAGCACCTCCGCAATATCTGAGCTGTTCAGGTTATACGTGTCATACAGAGGTTTACAGTGGCGCATAAACTCAAGAGTTGTGTTTCTTTTACCCTTTAATCCTTTCAATTCCTCTTCTGTGAATATCCAATTATATTCTTTTGTTGGTTTATAATAGGGTTTAATATCACATGGAGAGGATATCAAAATCTTCAATGTTCGTTTCCACACCAAAGACAGTATAAATAAAGAAACTATTCCTCTCTGTCAGTCACCCCAGCCACCACAATCTCTCTTCTCATCGCACAGATATACCAAATATTTTTCATTTTTTTTTCTCCTGTTTGCTTAGAATCGGTAACACGCTCTGGCTATTTTCATTCTTAACATGCGACATGTTGGACGTTATGTCTACAGGATTTCGACTTAAAGATTCGGTGATAAATGGTTTTGAATTCCATACAACCATACTTATTATTATTGATACCAAGGAAACACACCAACACAAACGTTTCGTAGTTGCCATCCTTAAATATAAAAGAGGGTTTTGATTGAATATTCCATTAGAAGAGAAGAGTGAGTATACACATGTATATTTAATTAACGCCTCACATAGAAAAAGATTGTGACAAAATATTTCAAATGCATTATTTAAATTTTGGTAATAGAATACTACCTGTTCTGAAATGGGTCAGATATTGTGGTCTGAGTTTTGTAAAGCTAAAGAGAGATAATGCGAATTCTCTGGTTTTCAGATTATAGATTGTTCAGTAATGGAGGGGAAAAAAATCAATTTTCCAATTAAATGCTTCACCACCGAAAAATCAATAATGTTAGCGAGGATAGGCCTACAGGGAAACCATTGCGATGCTAAAAAAAATATTAATACATCCACATTCCAATAATTCTAGTTTCACTTTTGCACACAAATATGTCTGTGTTTTAACACTTTACAAACATTGTGATTGTTAACTATTTTAGGAATTTCCCTTGTGTATCTGTATTTTAATGGTAAAATGTTTAGAGCTCTTAAATCAATGTATGCATCAGTTAATTCGTGTGTAAAAATAGGTTTTGATCATACATCCTATTCTAACAAGGATGCATTTTGAGTCCATTGTTATTTTATATATATATATATATAAATCAATCGATTGATTACATGAATCAAGCAGATTTGGTGGAAAATTTCAGGATGGATTACAATTACTAACTTTATTTGAGCGACGTTTTGACCAGTGTTCTTTGGTATTTATCAGGCATTGAATAATATTACAAAGATTAACAAGCATATAATATATAGGTAAAGAGAAAACAACTTAACAAAACAAAGGATTAAGAACCCAATTAAAGTATATAACTGCTAATGTTTGAGAACTTATCTCTGTTGACTGACGGATTAAGTCTTCTTATTCGGATGGCTTCAATAATTTCCCTTTCTTTCTGATTGCTTTTGTTGATAGCTAATGTTATGGTTTCATTCCAATTGACTTTGTGGCCTGTAACTTTTATATGGTCTTGGATTGCTGATTGGTTGTTGGCTGCATTTGATTGATGTTCTTTGATCCTTTTTTGAAGTGGTCTCTTCGTTTCCCCTATGTACGGTCGAAACGTCGCTCAAATAAAGTTAGTAATTGTAATCCATAAGAATTTTTTCATTTATCGAACACCTTTACTAAATGCCATTCAAAGATAATATACGTCATCAATATGGAGATGAGGCTGTTAACCTTATGAATAAAATTGGAAGATTGGAAGGTAAATATGTTAAAGTCAGCAACAACATTACATTTCTCTTAAGATGCAGAGATAACCATATCGTACCTAAAGGCTTACAGTTGAAAAGTCCCGGCCAATTAAAAAGTCCTATCAAGATCTTGGAAAAAACCAACAAGTCACTAGTACGCGAGAGCAGTCAAAACTTTAGAAATGAAAAACAACGATTGCTATAGATCAAACACAAAACTGTTGAAGAACATCTTATCTTTTGATACATTCACATCATACCGTCTCAAGAAAACAGAATATAACCGACTGCTAGACCAGAAAATCAAACAGAAACAGATAATTAAGTTCCAGCACCTCAACAAGAAAAAAGAATCTGCCAAAGTAGTCGACAACACAGGTCGTCAACAATTACTAACCAAAACTGTAGTCATGCTAAGCCAAAAACAACTAACAGACAAGCAAATTAGTGTATTATCCCGTGGTTTAAAATTTTCACCAGTTTCCGAGAGGATTAACCAAGATGATTTCATAACCGGCATAGAAAAAGGAATCCGACAACTTGCACCAGGGGGCAAAGTGGATTATCTACGTCACCAAATTTATGAAATTCTCTCCAAAACTACTACCAAACCCAACCTCACCAAAGACGAAACTGAGGCCATAAAAGAATCCATAACGATAGTATTAGCCGACAAAGGGAAGGCAACAGTTATCCTAGACAAAGATGAGTATACAGCAACAGTCAACAACCTATTAAGAGATCCCAAAACCTACAGAATCATCCGTAAAGATAAAATCAATACCCTAGAAACCAAGCATACAGCCCACCTATAATCCTTAAAAGAACAAGACCAACTAAAACCTTCTCCCCAACGACCGTCACATGCCAGAGCTAATATAAAAATACATAAAAACACTCCTAAAGCTAGAATTTTAGTGTGCTCAAGAGACTCGGTGTTTTACAATAGATCCACTTGTCTCTCTAAACTGTTATCAAATTTAGGCAAAACAGCAGACTCATTTATCAGTGACTTAAGTGATTTTTGTTCCAAAATTAAAACTATTAGTACATTAGGAAAAATGGTATCATGTGATGTGGTAGATTTATTCACGCATGTCCCCAGAAAAGAAGCCCTAGATGCGCTGCACAATAACGCTACCAACCTCCCTTGATACTAAACTCAGTCCTGAAAATATTACAGCTTTAGTAGATAATTGCCTAAAATCTACATATTTTTCTTGGGGTGATGATTTTTAAGAACAATTCAGAGGATTACCAATGGGCAGTCCACTCTCTCCACTTAGAGCTGAATAGTACATTTTGAACGTCAAGCCCTAACACTATCTCCCATACAACCTTTATGTTGGTACAGAAAAGTGGACGACACCTTTGTCATGTTGAAAGAAGAAGATGACCCACAAAAATTACTAGACCACCTCAACAACCAAAATCCTTCAATAAAATTTACCATGGCAACCAGCTCCGAATACCTTTTCTGAATGTCAATATTAAAGTAACGAATAACGAAGTTGGGAAATCAGTTTATAGGAAACCTACGCATACTGATCAGTATCTCCATTATAAATCCAACCACTCCCTACAAACGAAAAAAGGCATCATTTCCACCCTTACCAAACGTGCTGTAAATATTTGCAGCAAGAAAATCTTCAAGAAGAAATCAACCACCTTAAACATGTATTTATAAACCTAAACCAATACCCTAAACACCTAGTCAACCAAACAATAGCTAAAGCCATGAAACCGCCAACAGCAAAACCAACAGCTAAACCAGAAGCTCCACCTATCAGAGTGAACATACCATTCAATGGGAACTCATCTTACAAGATCAAAGATTGTTAAAATAAAATGGGATTGAAACTGTTTTTACTGGCCAAAATACACTAAATATATCATTCATGCAAATGGTAAACTACAACCAACAAATCAAGCTGACCCCAAAGGATGTGTTGACCAAGTTTTTTGTTCTTGTGGGGAATCGTACATAGGGGAAACGAAGAGACCACTTCAAAAAAGGATCAAAGAACATCACGCAAATGCAGCCAACAACCAACCAGCAATCCAAGACCATATAAAAGTTACAGGCCTCAAAGTCAATTGGAATGAAACCATTACATTAGCCATCAACAAAAGCAATAAGAAAGAAAGGAAAATTATTGAAGCCATCCGAATAAGAAGACTTAATCCGTCAGTCAACAGAGATAAGTTCTCAAACATTAGCAGTTATATACTTTAATTGGGTTCTTAATCCTTTGTTTTGTTAAGTTGTTTTCTCTTTACCTATATATTATGCTTGTTGGTCTTTGTAATATTATTCATTGCTTGATAAAGACCAGAGAACACTGGTCGAAACGTCGCTTAAATAAAGTTAGTAATTGTAATCCATAAGAATTTTTTCATGATATCAAACACCTTTACTAAATGCCATTCAAAGATCATGTTAGAGATCTACTGATGTTATCATACGCTGATGATGTCAGTATTTTTTTCTGACACAATCGGAGATTTACTTACAAAAAAATATTCTTAAAAACTTTTGCTCAGATTTTATCCTTGAAATCAATACCAAAGTGGTCGGATTTAGAAATGGTGTAATACTTTGTAATACAATCGCTATAACGTCCAATACAAGCTTTACTACGAAAACCCCGATCAAACTCAGTATCTATTAGTTTTGAGAGTTCTGATTGTATTGTTAAACCAGTTTTATTGTACGATGCAGTTATATGGGGATATGAATATAGAAAAGATACAGAAGTTGTGCAGTCCCAGTTTGCAAATTCTCTCTTCAAATTCGCAAGAGCAGCACCGCGACTGGAGCCATGGGATAGTGCGGTCGTTACGTATGAGCTGTCTATTATATATTGGATACGATTCATATGTTTGGATTATAAAAAAGGTACCCGAATCAAGTATATGTCAAGTTAAAGAGGCTTGATTCAGTTGGTAGGATAACCTGGGTCACCAAAGTCCGTTTACTGTCAAGTTCTATTGGTTTTGGATATGCTTGGAATATTCAGGAAGTGGGTATTCTTGACGCTGTAAAAGTACGTCTCATTGATGTAAACATTCAGGAATGGTCTGAAAAGATTCATCAAAGTGAGAGCTTAAAAGATTATAGTTGGTTGGTAGATGACACGTTAACGTTCGCTTCCAGCGGATGCTGATATCGCAAACTAGGTAGTTTTTGGTAGTCGTAGTAGTTGGTAGTTGCATTGAATCAAATTGGATGATTCGGTGTTGTTGGTTTGGTTGTTGATTCTTGTTAGATCTGGTCGGGTCGAATGACATGGCGGTGAAACTCGGCCCTGGATGGTGTTGCGTGAGTTACTGGATCTCCTTCATTCTTCCAAACTCGTTCTAATCATGGTATTTCTTGTTGATTGGTAGTCGAATGGTAGTCGTTGGTTTGGTTTGGTTAGATTATCTGTTATCTGTTGGAAAACTAGAAGACCTGAAAAAAAAAAGAAAAAAAAAAGAAAGAGAGAAAAGAGAGGGAAAATAAAAAGGAGGAAAAGCTTTCAACAAAAGGTGGAAAGATGTTCTCTGATGTTTCTGCAATGAAACTTGCTAAATTGATTGGATATAATTAAAAGTGTTAAGAAACTTTGAGAATAAAAAACTTAGCCTATCTGTTCAAGACAGATTCGGTTATAAAAATGGAAGACGAGTTCCATTATCGTATACCAGTGGTCCGTGGGTGGAGCCAAAACATTCTGTATGGTGAGGGGTATGCCGTTGGTTTCCAGGTAATCTGTCAGTGGCTTACGAGCGGGTTTCAGTTCAGTGCATTGAATGAGGACATGTGACCTTGTAGCAACGTGGCCGCAGCAACATTTAATGTTGAACTGGTGGTCTCGTAGTACGTTTAGCGTGTTCGTTTACTCACTCGAGCCAACTCGTGCCTGGCCCGAGAGTGTTCTATTACTTGGTCACGTGACATCTCGCGCTTACTCGGGCCCGACCTAACTAATCGGCTTGTCGGGTGGGTTAGTTAGGGAAGCATCCCATGATTCATTCATTCAAGATGGTTGCAAATGCTACACTACAAATTCGACAAAAAAGACTAATTTTAAAAATTTCATAAGAGAATTGCAATTTCGAGGCATTTGTGAAAACATTTCATGAAGCTGCCTGGGCTAAAGCATTAAGTGAGTGAAAAAGTAGAAAACAATTATTATGTTATGTATGTTTAGCTGGTAAGTTCAGTTCTTTGAGTAAAGGGTTGAGAATGGTGATGTTTGTTCTAACGTTGAACTGTTAAAGAGATTGTTGCACATAATTATAGGGGCCCGTTGTGGCCGATTGGTTAGAACGTTTGTTGCTCTTGGTGAATGTCACTGGTTTAAATTCTGGGCACGGGGTTGCAAACATGTTTTAAGTTCAATCGAGAAATTGTTTTTGCGCTTTTTGGCCATGTCATATTACATATCTGGGCGTTATCCTCGATTGTCTAATCCAATGTACTGACTTGAAAAGGGGGTATTCGTTCGGATGAGATGAATACTGTGTTTCCGATTTATGATATTGATGTATGATATACGATATTGTTGTATATTTAAGGATTGTATAGAGCAGAGAATAATATTATGCTAGAGTCGCTTGGTATAATATCATTAAACCAGAAAAGTGCAACACAACAACCGACGCCACCTCTTGTACCTAGGCTTAGACTTTCTGTTACTACACCCCCGACACGGTTCCTAGTACCAACACCGGCAATTACACTTCCAGTGCCCAGACTACCTGTTAGACTTCCAGTACCCACACCACCGGTTAGACTATCTTTAAAAGCATTGAACGTGGTATGTAAATTGCATTTTATAAAAGTATCCGAAAATGAATATTCTTCGTTTAATTGGTGAACTAGGTACGAATCATTAATTTGTGAATCACCAATCACCAGTCTTTAAGGTTTATATAGGCATTATCGGGAAAAAATAAAACCTTGATTAATTTAGTGTCAACACGGAGATGCTATAATATATTGTATCATTTATGTAAAACATACAATATAGCTATATTTTTATGGATTTTTAGTGTCGAATATAACTGTAGCTGAACAAATGTCACCCACAACGTCCAAAGCAAGCAGTATGTATTATATTCAAAATAACAATATTCTGAACTTAAATTTGCTGTGTGGCACGGTTATGAATGGTCGCACGACCAGAACGTCTGGGCGGAATTTAGATTGTGAGATGACAATTGTGATTACCCTTCTTTGACTTCCCAGGACGTTCGTTGCCGATTTGTACAACGGACCTTTATTATTGCCTCATCTGAACAAATTTGTGTATAGACCAGCCTTCATTATTCTCATCGATCTTATAGTGTTGTGGACGTGATATTGTCAAAGTAAATATTCACAATATTGACTATTTAGTGGATGCTTACCCCAAACACTGGTTGTTTTTTCATATAAGTATTATTTGATATCGCATGTTATATAATATACATACTTTTATATTCTAAGCTCAAGACATGGACATGCTCGGAAACAAAAAGGTTTATCACACTTGTGGGTGAGAGAATGGACGATTTGAAAGCGTCGAGGAATAAACAATCAGTATGGAAGTCAATTTAGCATGATCTTGGTGTAGCCGTAATCACAAAAGTACAAAATGTGAAGATAAATGGAAAAATCTAAAAAAAGGTTACCGTGATTATTGCCAGACTATCAATCGTACAGGTGCTGCGCCTTCTAAATTCGAATTCAGTAGAGAAATGGGAGAGATAATGGGGAATGACCCTACGGTAATTCCAATATTAACGATCGATTCGGAGGGAAGGTCAAAGCGAAATTCAGGTTACGAATCATATATATCACTGATATGGCAGATTCCAATGAAAGCACCGAAAATTCGCGAAAGAGAAAAACGCCTGATACTACGAGTGATAAGAAATCCAAGAAAAGTCGTGGTGGTATGGATGAGGTACTAAAGTATCTTAAAGAAAAAAATGACAATTTAATGAAAGAAATGAAATCTATGCACGATCAAAATATGGAAGTGTTGAATAAAATAGCTGATAAACTCTAATGTTATTTAATGTCTTTCATATAAAATTCACATTTAAGATACACGATTTGTCGATTGTATGGGCATCAGCCAAACTAGGGTCTGTAAAACGCTTGGGGCAGGCGGTGTGTAACCCAACCGACTATATCGACATTGTCAAACTTGATTTCCATTTCTACAGTTTGTATTTACACGTACAACTACTGATTAGTCATGAGAAGTTCTTCGATATCTCTCCTTGATAAGTGTCCATCATTAAGTATAAGTGGCAAACACGTATTTACTGGCTCCTCTACAATTTCATCGATACAGTCATCATCATTCCGGATGCATATGTTGTGCATTACACAAGACGATAATATGGTGTGGCACAGTAATTCAAAATCTAAAATGTCAAGGTGTTGTAATCTTCGAAAACGATCTAAAAGCTCGCTCAATCGCTACTATTGCCGATTTCAAACGCCTATTAAAAACTTTACCATTATCTTTGTGAGGAGTCATTAACCAGCTGAGTAGAGGATACGCAGAATCTCCGAGCAAAATATCTTGCTCCCTGAATTTTTCGCCACTCTCTTTAACTACAGCAGAGTTCCGGAATACTCTAGCGTCATGGGTGCTACCAGGCCATCCTGTGTACACGTGTGAAAAGGAGTTCATGGTCATAAACTCCTTGCAGCACTACAGAATGGTACTTTTTCCTGTTGATATAGGATACAGGATTATCCTCTTTTTTCGGAGCTTTCATCGATATGGGAGATCCATCAATAGCCCCAATCACACCGGGAAATTTACAGTTGTCTGCAAACCCTTTGGAAATAACATCTCGTCTGCAGTTTGATGGCCAATAAATTTTGTCTTTCATCAAATTATTAATAATACAGGACTTCGAAGTACCACATCTATCAGAAATAGATCTGAATGAAACAGGTAGGAAAACCATTGCTTGCTTGGAGATTGCAACAAGGGTCTTGTCATGACTGTTGGTGTGGATCTCGGGCCATGAGATATTTAAAAATTAATTCATAAATAAAAAGAAAATACAGCTGGCACATTAAATTTGGAAGGCCGCGTATACAAATCACGTTTTGAGCCAGGTTCCTACTGTCGTGCGATCCGTTTCGAACATCAAGATTGGCCATCGTAGCCGATCGTGGACTTTCAGGATTGCGACTCGAGTCGATATTTTCTGAAACATTTTTATTTTGCGTTCGTTTTCGAGCTGTTCTGTTATCAATTCTATGTGTCATGGGCTGATATTCCGATCCGATATGAGCCCCGAGTCCCTGATTGGAAATCTAACCGACATCACTATAATACTGGGTTCCCTGAACTTGAATGATCTGGTACATCCAGATACGTTGCGATACGTTAATCAACAACCGATGTGTTGATCTGTTACGCTAGAATATGATTTTGGTCGCTTTGTCCATGACGATCATGGTCGAGGGCGATCATTTTTAGGCTATCCTGGATATCGATATACTATACATTCTTAATTGAGTCTTTAACTTTTATGCACGATTTCCACTATCATTTTTTTTTTAAATCGTTCAAGATGTTTTTCATATTAACACTATGATAGAAAGAATTGACCCAAAGATCTGATAGAATAATCACGGTAAGTCCACGATTAAGACCACGACTCGTGCCGCAAATCGTGGTAGTATAGTGTGAACCAAAATTGAACATATTGTGTATAAATAGGTCCTTGGTAGTTACTGCGCATGCCCAGGTAAATATTTAATGACGCTATTGCTACCTTTTGCCTTGTGTTTTTTTAATCTCCATTCGTGGAGAAGAATGAGTATCAAAATTCAATATTGTTTTTTTTTTTTTATTAGATATCAAACAAGCTGTGTTGCTCGGGTATTGCCCGAGATTATATGAATATGTGAAATATTGAATTAAGATTAATAAAAAGGCGCAATTGAAGCTTTATCAAAATAGAACGAAAAGCGTGTTACATAAAATCAAAACGTCGATTAACAAGTATACGGTTAACAATAAGCCACTTAGAACATAAAATTCGCTATTTTCAAAGTTCCAAAGTCCCGATATTATTAAATGTACAGCATTGGAAAACAAAAACTAATACGGATTGAATACAATTTTTGACCTATGTAAAATAGGTCACTTGACAGAGAAATGAAAGATCTAAAACCGGATATAACAAAAATGAATAGCATTGGATAGATCTGTTCAAGCACAAAACCTTTCAATCAGTTCATGTAATGTAATGTTTATTGCAAAGAGCCTTTAAAGATGGGTTACCCTATTTTTTAGTGTCAAATTCAGCAAACTATTTGACTAATTGATGTTTCTAATGAATTAGCATGTATTCTTAATTATATCATTGTTTTTATTGCATATTTTAATAGTTTTGACCAATCATAAATGTCCATGTATGTACAGTCTGGATAAAAAAAAATACTCTTTGACCTTTCTTGATCGGTCACTCATTGAAATTCTGCTGGTAATTCTCTTCTAATTTAGCTGATTATGAATTAATTATGGGCATGTGAGACAAACTGGTATTTCTCCAAGGCATTTGAACGCCTCTACTTTCATACATAAAAATAAGAGAGGCCATGTTTTATACAATATAAACAATATACAATATAAACAATATATACAATACGGAGATAATGCAATATTAAAAGTGTGATTAACAAAAATACTAAAGAGAATATAAAACTATTGAATAATATAAGTCATCTATAAATCTCTCTTCTTTTGTGCCACTAGTAGTTTAATATATTTTGCACGTAGCTCATTATAATGATTACATTCCAAGATAAAATGATATTCGTTCTCTGTTGAAAGTATATAAAATACAAAATGATTATTTCGTTTTAACTAAATACCCTATGTTTATTTCGTTTAAACGAAATTGAGGACGTTCGTTTTAACGAAATAATTAATTTGTTTAAACGAAATAATTAATTCGTTTAAACGAAATAATTAATTCGTTTAAACGAAATAATTATTTCGTTTTAACGAAATAATTAATTTGTTTAAACGAAATAATTAATTCGTTTAAACGAAATAATTAATTCGTTTAAACTAATTATAAATAAATATGTTTACAATTGCGCCTTAGGGGCTCCGTAGCTTTGATACTGTGGTACGGCTCTAGTTTTTTATAATATATTGATCTTAATTCTTCGGCAATAACGAGTATTTTTTATATGTTCAATATTGAAACAGATGTATTTAAGTCCCGAGAAAAAACCGACTTTGTATTTTATATACTTTCAACAGAGAACGAAGAGATTTATAGATGATTTATATTATTCAATAGTGTTATATTCTCTTTAGTATTTTTGTTATTCACACTTTTAATATTGCATTATCTCCGTATTGTATATATTGTTTATATTGTATATTCTATATTGTTTATATTGTATAATATTGTATAAAACATGGCCTCTCTTATTTTCATGTATGAAAGTAGAGGCGTTCAAATGACTTGGAGAAATACCAGTTTGTCTCACATGCCCATAATTAATTCATAATCAGCTAAATAGAAGAGAA